>NC_045481.1:56717959-56980459 GCF_009650955.1 Corvus moneduloides | reverse complement strand
CTGGGGGTATTTTAAGGATGTGTAGATGTGGCATTTGGTGTCATGATTTGGTGGTGGACTTGCCAGTGATGGGTTAATGACTGAATTCCATCTAAATTTTTCTGTGGTTAGAAACTCTTGGACAAAGTGCCATATAAAATATATTTTGTGCATAGTACAGCAGGAAAAACAGAAAAACCTGATAGAAATTATTGTCATTACATTGGTATGAAGTAAGTGCCTTAGACATGAAAGCTCAGGTGTATTGTCAATTGTCTGAACAGCATGCAAGCATAAAATATGAAATAAAAGGATGATTGACTTGAAAGAGTGCAAAAGCATTAGAAGAAAGAGAGGAAAACTTGAGGGCCCGTGATGTTATGCATCTTTTATGAAGAGACTAAAGCAAAAATGTTTCATTAAATAAATGTGGTTTTAGATAGGGTGTGAAGGAGAGAGAAAAAAATGGGTCCCAACCAGCAAAGGTGTGTTGTTTGAACAGGTATGGCCTTTGGCAGGATTTTCCATTTGTCAGGGCAGCCACACTGGCAGAAGCAGAAATGAAAACAGCACAGCTGTAAATGCTGTAGTGGAGGGTATGAGAGAGGCCAGGTTTGGAAAGAAAGCTGATTCCTTTCATTAGGCCACATGGTATAGGAATAAATGAACAAGTATCAACTTAGAATAAGCCAGTCTGCTTCTGTAATGTGGCACACTTTGTCTAACTCATGTCCTCTACTTCCTGTAAGTTAATGCCACTTCTTCAGTCCTTCAGTCCTAGTTTAGCTTAGAAGATAAATTTCTCTGTTGTCATCTTGAATCACTTCATGAAAACGCAGCATTGCTTTCCTGCTTACTTCAAGGTTTCTGGTTGGGGTTTTTTTGTCTTTTGGGTGTCTGGGGTTTTTTGTTTGGTTTTTTTTGGTGGGGTTTTGCTGTTGTTTTTCTTGTTTAAATGGGTAAAAAATCGTCATCCCAGAATGTAATGGACACAAAAGACCTTAGGTGTTACTGGGTACACATTCTACCAAAACAAATGGGAGAGGAGGGTAGTAAATGCTGGCAGTTAACATAATCACCAGCTGCTCTGCAATTGTGAAGACATCTGTAATTCTCTCCAGTTTCAAAGGTTTCAACATTTTTTCTTTGTTTCTCTCCTAGTAGCACCTTGAAAAACAAATTTTGATTTTATATTTAGTGCCACTGAAGATATGGATTTTTCATGGACAAAGTTTTATGTTTGAATAGAATACCTGAGTGTATGAATATTTTTCACAGGCAAAATATAGCATACTCTTAGATAGACTTTTTCATTTCCAGCATTTATACGACCTCTGACTCAAAAAATAAGACATTCTGGGTTGGACCCCAGGTTGGACTGTGTTGGTTAAAACTTTTTAGAAGAGGAATTCTGAACCCTGCATAGAAATTTGCATAAATAAATCTAAGAGGATTTCAGACAATTAGGTAAATAACTCAGTTGAATGGAGCAGTCAACATTCCAAATGCCTGCCAACAGCAGAACATTGCTGAGCTCTCTGTTCTGAGAGCTAAGCTTAAGAATGAGCTGGTTTAAGCTATCTTCTCACTAACCTGCCCTAGAACCCTTCCCCCAGCAATCTTATCTGAGTTTCTAAGTATAAATTGTGTTTATAATTACTTAGGTTCAGTATTCTCAACGAAGATTTCCACTTACGGTGTCTAGCAAACTCTCAAACTGTCCCTGGTAATCAAACTGGAACATGAGATGCAAGGGTCTGGCTATTCAGGCCCTCATATAGTTCAATGATTTGTATTGTTATTTTTCTTTTTATTCTTTCCTAATCCTGCCAAAGTCTCCATGTAGTGGTATCATGGCTCCGACAGGAAGTGGGCTTTAATACATGTGTGAGTAATACCTTCTTCTGCAAACCACTTTGGCTGTATTTCATACATTAACTACATGCCAGTAAGTTACTCCTATGCCCCCCCAGCGGCAGAAGAATGGCCTTTACTCTGTGACCCAGGTACTGCAGCCAAGGTGTGATTCACATTTTGTCGCAGGCAATCCGGATGAACCTTCAGAAGTCTCCCTCTTTACTCTCTTTTATCACATGACCTGCAAATAATTCACTCCCTCTTAATGAACTGCAGGAAAAATTGCAGTAGCACTATTCTGCTGTTGGTATGTAAAGGAAAATAAACACACCATATCACAGCCAAATGGGCAGGTGGGATCTGGTATCTCAGACAGTAAAACAGACGTGTCCAGTCAAATTATGCAGTCAGTGTCACGGTCACAGGGAAGGTTTTGGGATCTTCAAATGAAGATTATTCACGGCACAAGAGATCTCAGTTGTGAAAATTTTTGTCAATCCCTGCCTGACATGGTTATAGACGTAGTATTTAATTTTGACATATTATAAAGGTTATCATAATAAAAAAGTAATGAATACAGGGAAAATCCTTACCAACTTCCAAATACTAATTTTTGGCATAAAGATTTGCTTAATTTCTGCAGGCTGGTTGGAAGAAGCCAGTAAGTCACAGTCATCTCATAAAACCCAGACTCTATCCTGAATATCTGAGCTAATTCGTATCATGTCATTCTCAACACAAACCATACAGCTTCCCAATAAAGTAGGGAAACTGAAGAGCTGTGGTTGGATGGGGATTAAAGAATAGGACTGGAAAAAACATTTGTCAGAGGTCCATGACAGTACAGTCAGTACCTGAAGAATATCTCATTTCATCATCATGATTCTGATAGCATTTAGCAATACATTTAATTAATTTGAAAGACTTATTAATAAGTAAGGCTCCCAATGATCTTCTCTTTCTTATCCTAGCTGTTGAATATGTCATTAATTTCTTTAGATTTAACCACCTCTACAGTTCTGGTGTAAAAAGAGGTTTTACCACTGACTGATGGCTAAAAGTAAACTAAAATAAAATGTTCTTAAGAATGTGAAACATTGCATGCTCTTAGAGCTCGTAAAAGCAAAACTCAGCTGTTCTCTCATGCATTGTGTCTGAATACTCCCACTTTCATGGCAGTTACAGAAGTCAAAGCTCTTGATGACCAGACAAATACTAGAAATCAATGTCTTAAAAAATATTGAAATCTGTTATTAGTGCCATAATTCATTCTCTGTCTGGGTCCATTTTTAACAGGATGCTTCTCAAAAGGTAGAAATCAAACCTGCTTTTATGCCTTGGCTCTCCTCAGCACGGAAGAAATATCTTGACTATCTGCCTTAAGTCCACAAGTCACCTGAGTTACTTCAGCCTCTTTTGAGTCTTAGCTGCTTTTAGTGTCTCTTGTCTTTATATAGCCCAAAGAGGGGAAAAAGACATTCTCGGAGAGAAAAGCCTAATTTGGTCCTGGATAGTGATCTACATATAGTGAAATATGCTGAAGAAGGACTTTCATTAGTACATATGCACACACATACACACAAACATGTAAATACAAGTCAGAAAAGCTGCAATACAGAGCATCTTTAAAGAGGCATAAACCTCTTTAAGCCTCTTTAGGGAGACATGGATAAATATCTTCAAATTTTTAAAACTCAGTCAAGAAGGTAAATAAAGAACACATTGGTCCTGACTTACCAACACAACAGGCATCCAAATAGCTGTTCTGTATTGCACTGGAAGCTCTTTTGTGCTTCCTCATCATCAAATTAAAGGCATCTCTGGTTGTCCATGTTCAGAGCATTGAGATACTAGAGAACTAACTACAATTAAGTTAATTAGATCTGAGATTTTGAAGTTGCTTCTAGAAGATATTTAATTTATGTGTTAAAATGAAAACAAAGCAAAACAAATCTTAAGTTTTATCACTTCATGGTTTTTCAGTTTTTGAATGACACAAAACAGGACTGAAATAAAATGAAAACAAACCTCTGTCTACACACACATGCACAGTTTGAAGACAATTCCTCTCTCAAATAAAAACATAAAATAAACAGATTTTTTTAGCAGTTGCAGTAGAATTTCTCTTACCTGGGTAAAGCAAAGAATGATTGATCAGACCCTCTTCCTCAAGACACCAACTTCAGTGTAATGCACATAGCTTTTGAAGACCTGGTCTACCTGTTCAGTTACAACACATTTCCAGCTTCTTGCAGACTTTGTTTTCTCTCTAAGACAGTGATTTTATGTTTCTAGTAAAATCACCCAGGAATATTACTTGTTTGCTGCTTCTATTTCAGTATTAAATGCTCTCAATGCTAAAAGTGGGCATGTTTGTGTAAATACTCCTGAAAAGTGAGGAAACCGCAGATAACTGAAAGCAGCTAAATGATAACAGCGGGGATAAAAGAAGAAAAAGCCATTAGTGAATTCATTAATTTTTACCTTTGGCATTTAGTGCTTCTGATTAATGGCTTTCCTGTAGGCTGCTATTTTCCTCTCAGATATTAACATGCAAAATATGTGGTATATTAGAATAAAGTGTTATTACTACTTATGTGTGTCCAAAATCCCTAAGATATCAGGGATTAAGCTGAAATGCAGACAAATAAAATAGTTGGGTTTTTTGCATACACTGCCTCTTATGAAGAAGGCAGCTCCATAGCACACTTGCACCCCTAAAATTTAAATTGAGAGACAAAAAGGTGTTGTTTCACACCACCTGTATGTATTCCTCAGGGGGGATGTTCTGCCTGTGGTGTGCTGGGGAAAAGCAGCTGGTAAAATATCCCACAAGTCACAGCATGAGGGAGATGATCTCTGGGCTGTTCTGGGCTCCTCAGCCTGACAGACATGGACACATTGGAGAGTCCAGCCAAGGGCCACAAAGCTGATTAAGGGACTGGAGCAGCTCAGACAAGCAAAGGCTGGGAAACTGGGACTGGTCACCCCAAGGAAGAAAAGGCTCAGGGGCAGCTTATTAATGTATATAAACAGCAAAGGGGTCCAGAGGGCAGTCAGGCTCTTTTCAGGGATACCCAGGGACAAGACCAGAGGCAATGGGCAGAAAAGGAAGCCCAGGAGGTGCCATCTGAACCTCCCAAAGCACTTTTTTATTGTGAGGGTTGAGGTTGTGAAGGCTCTGACCTTGGAGACAATCAAACATGGATGTTCCAGTGGCAGTTTGGATAAAATTTCTGGGACAAAGAAATGTTTGTCCTTGTTTCTATATTGAGAAGGTACAAACCATCCCCATTACACATTTGCTCTTTCTTTTTGCAGCTTGGCCAGATTCTCAGTTCATAGCTGCTTTTCCTTTACAGATAACTAAGAGAACACCAATCTCACTCCTTCTCATCCAGATACAACTCCTTGTCAAGCCCTTCCTCATATTTATCTCCTGTATGTGTGCTCTCTACCTCCTTATTTTTTTTCAGATCTGACTTTTTTAATAGAAAAATTTAAAGGATATTTTCTTCTCCCATTATTTTGTTCTCCTATGGCCAATCACCACCTCCTTCATTTCTGAGGCTGAAATTTCAGACCAGTTTTTGAACTAATCTCCCCAAACTGAAGTTACAGTTCTGTAATTTACAAGTCTGTCTATTTATACTTCAACTTTTTTTCCCCCCACTATTTTAATTCTCCCGTTATAAATAACCTAACCCTGGCATAATCCATTCTCTCCTGGTATTCCTCACATTCATACTCTTTAAAATCATTATGTGAAATGCCAATTTCTTTTCATTTTAGACCCTGTCCTCTCCTTTCATGAGATACAGGGCACTGGAAAATGTTGCTCCAGTCTACAGTCACCTTCACCAGACTAATTCTCAGTTTTACTATTTAATATTAATACTTCTCCTTCTGCTGCCTGATTTTAGTAATTAAATTCTTCTTCAGAATCTTGATTCACACATTTTGAATTCCCCAGCCAAAACTACCAAGTCCTTTCAGACTGTCTGGAGGGTGAAGTCTATTCTTACATCTCTAGATCAGATGTGAGACTCCTTAAGCCACTCTGTTGTTCCTTCACATTGCATTTTTCTCTATCTTTTCTCTAATGCAAAAGAAAATGTTAGGAGTCTTGGGGTAGCTTACTTGATTTAGCCATCTCTAACAAGAACAACTTGCTATATTGATTATATTTAATACATATGTGGTATATTTCATACATATTATTTTTATATGTGATACCTGTGTATCCTGTGTATGATGTTGTATATATTTTATAAAGCATTGATATTAATTAACACTTCCAACCGCTCCGAAGATCCTGTTTCCTCATTTTGAGGATACTTTCCTTCTCCCTTTTCTTTCTTGCTCTTCTCCACTACACCAAAATGGAAAGTTAAGTTGGCATGCCTGACAGCTTCTGCTGTATCAATGCAATAATTGAAAGAAGGTTAAGGAAGAGGATAAAGAATTGTAACAAAATTAACCTGTGATATGCCTATAGCCGCACACCAAGAAGAATTCTTCACAATTGAAGAATGACAAGTAGAGGCCCACAAACCTGCCTATGCCTGAAATGGTTGCCTCAATTCAGAATGCCAAAACCATAATGTAGCAAAGGAGCAGAAAGGAGTCTGACCACTTCAGCGTCCTCCAATCTCTAACGCCCTGAAAGAGATAATTTTTTTAAAAAATCTGAGACTATTATTATTCTGAAAGCAAAATATTCAGAGCTAAGATGGTTAAAACCAACAACAAACTTACAAATCACACATGATGTGAGCCATAAGAATACAAGTGGTTTTTTTCTACCAGGCAAACAGCGTAGATAAATCTAGGTACCAGCAGCCTTTCCCTTGAAGAGTAGTTAATCATTAACCATATACATTAAAGGAATACCTTCACATCATAGAGTCAGGATAGAATTACATATTTTTAATGTAAAACTATTTCAATCTAAAGTTAGGCTGATGCAATTTTTAATTTTTTTTTTTTTTTTTACCATCTAGGGTAAGACAGTACAGAAAAGTTTGCAAAAAGGGAAATAAGACTAATAGCCCACGTACTTTTGTCTCCAACTTCAGTACATACTTTCTCTTTTCAGCATGCCTGGAAGTTAACAGAAATATAGGCAGAGTATAGGGAATGTCACATGGCAGATACTAATTGTTACGATTAAGGTCTAACAAGCAGGCTTCCCTGCTGCTCCGAGAATGTCTCTGACTTTTGATCCTGACATCTGTGTCTTACAAGAATTTCAGTCGGCTCTGACATTCCTTCTGATGTTGATCCAGGAATTAATGGATTGTGAAAAAGCTGGCAGGATATCATTTAAAAAATAGAATTCTTGGTGTACAACTGATGAAAAGGTATCAGAATTCACATACTTTGTGTCTGATACCAATACATTGTGTCTACATGGGCATGCATTTCATATGAAGCTGTATCTCAAAATAGAGGGCAGGAAACAAGGTTTACAAGAAAGCAAGAGCTCACTTACACAATTGCTATTATACATCTTCAGTGTGTTACCAGATGAAAATTATCAATGAATTGGACAAGTTCTTTGTCATGGAGATTCCATTGCTTAAAGTCTGTACCAGCAAAATTAATCATAATATTATGATTATTTCTGATATTGTTTAAAATTTTAATAAGAATCTTTTCAGTGGACAGTATCAAAGAAATCAGAATAAATTATGAAATAAGTTTCATCAGAGGCAGCCATAAGCATATTTAGAGTGTGACATATATTGTGTGGTCACCATCACACCATTTCACTTTAGACTTGTATTTAAGCTGGTTTGTGCTACAATAGTTTCAGGTTTAGAGGGCCTGTGAGAAAAAAAACCAAACCAAACCAAAAACCGTAAAAGATCTAATACCAAAAGTTAAACTGAGATTTTTTTCTAGGTGTGTTTAAGACTGAAGAAATACATACAGAATTGAAATTTTACACATCAGAGAATACTGCCTTGTGTTTCGTGGTTCTGGATAATTACTAGATGCCAGTGGATAACTTAAACATAGCTTAGAGTCACTGACATTAACGTGTGACAGGCAGCATTGCAGAGTGTATTTAGCAATCTTAAATGAAAAAGTTGAATGATATTTAAAAAAACAAAACACAAAAATAAAATTCAGGATTATCACAACAGGAAGGAAGCAGTGCCCTCCTTAAAGTAAATCAAAAAAATGTTTCTCAGTGTGCAATAAAAAGATATGAAAGGAACGATAAAAGAATTCAACAAGTTAAAAAGGAATTAAATTCACTTGTCAATTATTGTCAAGTTATAACTAGCTAGAATTAAGACTATGGTTTAACCATCTCCTCAAACAAGTCAACCAAATTTCAAATCAAGAATTGACATCATTGTTTATTAAGTTAAATTTCTGACATTTGCATCCATATTTCAGTGGTTTAGAGTTTTTAACAAAATTTCTTGACACCCAAAGGCATAGGATATTTTGACACAAGTCCAGACCAAATGTTATTAATAAAGAAAGGTAATTCATAAAATTAGTAGTACAGACGACCTAGAGTTATTTAGCCACTCATGCCCACTATATAAACATTGGAAGTACTTGTTTGAAGGAGCAGGAAATTATCCCAAGTAAGTAAGATATAATCAGTTTCTGAATATCTTACCTCAGATATTAGCAATCAATATGTGAAAAAGGTTAATGACTTGCAAGTGGTACACCCCTTAGCAGTGCTCATTCCAACTCTGCTGTTGGTCAGCTGCACAGAATTTGCAAAATTCTAGGGAGAACACCAGAGTTCTAACAAGATGCAAAGAAACATCTTAAACATTTATAACATTAATAGTACATCCAGAGAGTCCATAAAAAAATTATTTAAATTATATGATTAAAGAAACCATCTGATTACTCTTTTGTTTTAAAGGAAATATCAATGCCCTTAAGCACTAATATTTTTATTATTTATATTTCATGTTATTTAAATTTACTGTTCTGTTTTTCCTTAAGAGTTCTAGAATCCATTTAACAGGTAAAAGAGTAAATAGCACGCAGATGAGGAAATTAAGAAACAAAAAGGCAAAACCCTAAAGTGAATAGTTAGAGAGAAAAAGCTGGATCACATTCAAGATGGGGAAAAACAAAAGGCAAAGCTTGTAAAATCTGAAAAAGTAAGGTAGGGGTGTGAAAGTGTGATGTGTGACAGGTGGGGTAAAATGAGACAGTTGGGAGGAAAGAAAGAAATTTGAAGAGCACAAATTAGACAAGACATTCATTTTAAGCCCTAACAGGCTGGATCTCATCGTTGTCATCAGACAGGAAATGTCAGAGCTGGCACATTTGGTTTTTTATGCTTTTTACTTATTTAAAAAAAAGACCTCTGTGTCTTACAATACATAAAAAGTCTATTTGCTTTAAAGAAAAACACATCTCAATTTGTTCCCATTTTTTCTCCTACTCAATCTTTAACCAACTTTAGCTCTATTATATAGAAAACTACAATAATTATAAGGTTTAATACTTCCATTGTATTTTGTGTTATTTTATTTAATACCTGAATAGGAGTTGAATTCTTTAAAAATAACTAAACTTTGCACTTGTAACTACAGGTGAATTTCTGGAGAAGGTGAAGATGACATGCAGTAAAGGCTATCTCACAAATACAAACAAATCCTCACTGTAAAGTTCAGAATTTTTGAAGGCATGGAAAAATTCTTTCCAAAATACATGACCAAAATAATTATGTCAAAAACAAGCATTTCAATTTGCATTCCAGTTGATGTAATTTTTTTTTATGTAGGTTTTAACAGATTACTGGAAAGGATATTTGGGACCTGAAAATAATGACACTGTATAGAATAACTTACCAACCTTCTCTTTATATGCCCATTTAATTAGTGTGTGTTGTTCTGTCAAAAAAAAAACCACCAATCTCTGTGTACTGGAATATAATCTCAAGGTTAAATTAAAATGAAGTAGAATACTGCCAGCAGGAAAGTGCACAGAACAACTGTAATTCTTAATAATTCATTATCTTTAGAATGCACTCTTGGTTTTATTTTTAACTTAAATAATTCTTTGAAATTTTTAGTTTAAAAAGTTTACCTCAGAATTATATATGACAACATATCTCCATATTGAGGGAATGAACCCTACCTCCTGTACAGTTTAGATCTTTATACTCCATATAAGGCAACTCTAAGCTCTTCTGTCAATTTTATTCATAAATTAACAAATAAACAATGAGGTGTAGTGTATTTAGAAAAGATGGCAAAACATTCAGCTGGAAAAAATGTTCATTTTCTAGCAATTTATAACTCTCATTATCATATTTATATGTTTCTAGTGAAAGTGAAATGGAAGGAATGTGGAAGCAAAGATTTGGGATTTTACACATGGAGATAAGTGACGACAGAAGAGCAAGGCTGGGAAGGATCAGATAAGGGATTTAGAACAGACACAACATGTCAAACTAGAAGTCCATCCACACCTATTTCCAGCAGTGAAGGGATGTTTAGTGAAAAAAAATCCAAATCAGAGGTCAGGTACAGAGTGATGCCATCCGCCCTCTGATAGACAGGGAATTCCAAATCTGGGGGCTGAATTCAGACCACCAAGTTTGGAAGACATCAGTAGACCTCACCTGCCCATCACAAAGATTTTTAATTTCTAATCTGCCTTCTTGCTGTTTAAATAAATGCATTTTCTGTCACAGGTCTTTATTTTGGGCCATTTCCACATTCTATGAGAAAAATCCTCGAGCTTTATCAAGCTTTGGCCTACTTCCATAAGGGAACTGATGCCGTTGTTCTGCAAATCTTTTCTTGTGTGCTTATCCTGAAAGGTTTTAAATATGGCCAGGAGGTTCAGTTACTAAACTTGTCTTGGAAACACATTAGGTTAACTGTTTGTATTCACAGAAAAAGTAACACAAATAAGCAAATCTATTATAATTTGTACATAGATGATGAAATTTTTTTTATTTTTTTTTTTTACTCTCACATTGCATCAAAAAAAGTCAATAGAATGAAAAAAAGAAAATATTGAGCCCTATTCAGTACTATACTTCTGGACTGTGCAATGTCTACAGATACACATGTACTATCTCATCTTGCTTTTCTCTCCAAACTAATTAAACTAGCCACTGTGTTACACTAGATTTCATGTTCTCCATTCTGGTTTATCTCAACATCTCCAATTTTATTTACCTCTCTTCAGATCACACAATGTAGATGCTCTGTTCTCATTTCACAGCAAGAGTACCAGGGTTTGTCCAAGGTCTAAAAGGAAGCTTTTGTCATCTAATCCACTCAAATTTCCCAAATTATAAAGTGAAGGCTTAATGTTAAAACGTTTTCTGGGTCACCTTCGCTTACAATCATTTAGATATTATTCACCATTGCCTTAATTGTAGTCCCTGCTCCAGTTATCCTCCTCTTTTCTCCCTGTTCCTTCCTGACCTTGCCTTGCATCCAGGACACCTTCACAACTCAACAGTTGCCTCAGCTGCCAGCAAAGGTCTTCCAGAGCTGTCATGATCAGAAATGCAGGAATTTCTGTACTCTATCCACTACTCTTTGCTGGCAATTCTTTTCCCCCTGTTCACAGGAAGGGAATGGGCAAAGTGCTGTTCTCTGTAGGGTTTGGTTCTCCATCCAGCAGGTGTCTGGCGTGAGGAGGGCTGGAGGATCTGCCATGTTCTGGCTGATTGATGCACAACTCTTACAGGTTATTTTACAGGTGCAATTTACAGACCAGCTACATTCCAGTCTACAAAATCCTAAGGTAAAAGGTATTATATAGCCTCTCTCTCAAGATGTCAGATAATAAAACCACCAAGGAATTTCAATGTTTACGTAAAAGAAGTCACAAATATATCGTAGAAAGATATCAAAACTAAATGCAAGTTTTTGACTGATAAATGAAGAATATTGCAATATGCTTTTTCAAAATTTAATTAACTGTGCAATTAAAAACTAGGTCTTATTTTCTATTTGGCTCTTTAGGGCTTCATAATGCAGGTTTATGTCTTTGCTTGCCACATTACAGAATATTCCACAGCTAGGTACTTCAACTTTGGAATATTCAGGTATTCTTGATTGATTTTTTTTTAATGGTGGGCTAACATAAATTCTCCTGGCATTTTTGAATCAAAAACAAACAAAACCCCACAAACAAAGAAAAGAAAAAAAAAGAAAAGATTCGATTATTAACACCAAAAAATCCCCAAACAAAACCAAATCAAACAAAAAATGTGGGCATACATGGAGAACAGGGCCTTAGAACCGCTGAATACACATAAAAAGCAATGGACTTTGAAGACTTCCAACACACCTACAAATCAGTCTATTTAAAGAATGGAGAGAGCTGACACCAGAAGGTACATTTGGCAGATCTGGAAATGCCATAGCCAAAGATACTGAGAAACTGTAGCTACAAGTGGCAGTATCTACTGCTAGAGAGAACACTCGGGTCCATGAGTCTCTCATGAACTGAAAACTGGGAAATTCTTCCAGCTGGGTCAGGCAGCAAAATAGCGGAAGAATCATCTCCGATCAGAGTCATCGAAATAACATTTTTTGTTTCAAGTCCAGCTCCACAAAGCCTTTACACTTTGGTTTATTGTCTGGAGCCATTGAATGGGATCCTTTCAAATGAAAAGGTCATGAATGGCTGGGATGCCTGTGATGGGCCAGGTCTTGTCCAAGCCTCTTTGGTAAAACCATCTGATGAAGCTATTGGTTTCCTGTACCTTCTCTGTAAGAGGCTGCAGAATGTTTGGATACTCAGCCACAACTCAAACATCAGTGTGTTATCAATGTTATTCTCAGTAAATTCAAAGCATAGCACTGTACCAGCTACTAAGAAGAAATCCAGGACACTACTGTAAAGTGGAGTGACAATCCAAAAAGCACATGGAGGATGTGGTCCCAAAATGAGAGACTGGTATTTGAGTTGTTCACTCGGCATGGTGTGACCAAAAATACAAACCTTTTCAAGCATGTCTTCTTTCTGCTCTGGTATCTCCACTGTTATACCCACAGAACCCAAAGACAGAAGGTTTTCCTGTAAGCCCCTGGTGAGAGGCTCTGTCTGTTGGTCATTCACTGCCTCCCCTGTTGGCAGCCTTGTGTGCTTTAACTGGGGAAGGACACAGAGCACAGGGAGCTCTAAAGCCCACATTGCAATGGTCCCTAGGGAACCACTGCCAGCTGGCAGAGGCTCCAGCAATGCAGGGGCCTGGGGCTACATGGAAAATCAAAGAGCTGTAACCATCTCCCTGACAGCCCCACAGTGCAACCAGGCACACGGAAGAGTCCAGGTCTTTGTGTGCGTGAGGAAGATCAGTGTTTATATCGTTTTCTGAAAGATTCTGTCTGTCAATACACTGAGCAAGGTATGAGCCATGCCAAAGGTGAAAATGGTACAATGTTTAGATATTTGACTGAGATCTCTGAGATGATCTGATGGTTGGGAAAAATCTGCTTCTTTCTCAGCAGCTTTGTATGATTCAGAATCTGGTGGATTGAAGGATTTCTAGCCAGGCACCCATTACTGATTTACTTTTCCTGGAGACAGAAGGAAGTAGAGCTTTTCAAGCTCCACCACCATTTGTGGTACACTTATTATATTTCCAAAGAGTTCAAATGCACAGCACTTTAAAATTAATACAGATTTGTCTTGAATTAACAACAAGATGAGGATTTGAACTTGCTGCAGCATCTTATGAAACCAATACATATGACAGATCTGAGAACTTTCAGAAGCTACTAAGAGCACTTCTCTGGGCACTCGGTGTGGAAACCAAGATAATGATTGTAAAATTAAGCCAGGACAGGAAACATAGAGACCAGCATTCACTGGATATGATCGTTTAGGGAAGGATCAGCTGTTACCACGCCGTGTTCCTGAATAACAGGGTGCTTCTACCTTTCAATGCCTCCTCTTGTCTGATTTTCCAGTACAACAACTCATTCTCGTCTCCTCACCTATAAAAGTATTTGATTCCTTGATCCTGGAGCTGTGCTCAGAGTGAGCAGTGGTGTGATGGCCCTTCTTTCCCCTTCCATCCCTGCACTGCTGCAGGGTCATCGCTGCTGCCAAACAGGACATGGTCTCCAGAGCCACCTTTGGCTACTCTGAGTTTCACAAGCAGCACTTAAGTACAACCAGAGTTTAACTTCTGGGAGCAAAATAGCTTGCTAAGAAACCGAATTAATATTCAGATTATTTTCAGAACAGAAGAAAAAGACTAAAGGATCTTTCCAAAAATTGCTGCCAACTGTGGTTGGAATGGACTAGGAATGGGTACGTACATGAATAAAACACTACAAACATTATAAAACTCCACTGACTTTCTTATTAACATCAAAATATCATAATTTAGAATTAAATTTAACATTGAAAATACTTTAATGAATAACACTATACATACTAAGAAGATTATGAGAATGACCACGTCATGGAAGGGTTAATGGCTCTAGTGATGGTAGAAATTTAAATATCATGGGGAGGCACCTCCTGACCCAGCCATCACTGAGAATTATGCAGATTCAAATGGGAGCCACACAGGCTTTGATTTCCCCCAAGGATTGATGAACAAGTACAAAATAATAGAAAGTGACAGGAAGCAGATGACTGAGGTCTAATTTAATGTCATTCTAAAAGACAATATACCTTAAATTGGCCTTAGGAAAATTATGGGTTACAAACAAGAGAAGAGAAACATGCACTTTTTTCATATTAGTTCACTAATTTAAAAAGTAATCCTTTGAAGAAATGAACAGTGAAACAATAGTCATTTGGCAATGCAGAATTGCCAAACTTAAGCAGGCATACTTTGTTTCCATAATTTGCAATTTAATGGAAAAGGCTGTAATCTTAAGAGGAAAAGTCTATTAAACAAAATAATGAAGTGATCTGAAGAATTTTATGCAAATATTAATTTGAGACAGCTATGAAGACAAAGAATTAATAGTTCTTAAATAGTAGAATAAAATGCTGTGAGGATGTGCCTAGGAGAAGTTTGCCCTTTTAGTAAAGAATTAGCTACACCCTCACTTATCTAGAAATACAACATCCATTCTCTAAAGGGTTTTCTAAGAATAAAGCTAGAATATTTTGCTATTTTTAATTAGTAAGGATCAGAAATGACCTTCTACAATCCAAAGTTAAGCATAAGCTATACTTCAATCCAAATCTTCCAGATTTAAGTACTTGCTGTATGTAATAGGAACTTGTATCATTTCACATTACAGAAGCTATAAATATCAACAGCTGGATAATTTGAAATAATCTATTTTATACCATAGATACTCGAGACACCTGTATAGAAGCAGCACTTCATACCTTTTTTAATTCAGAAATTATGCTATTTATCCTGCATAATTTTTTTAGTTCTTTAACAGCAATGAGTAGAGGTATCCCTAGTCAGGCACTTGCTCAGGAATGGTCTTAAAGTCCCCACTGATATTTTCTCAGCTAGTATTTAAACATGGGAAATTACTTTTGATAAACAGGCACTAGAAACAAATTTATATGGCATCAAATTAAAAACTAAGAGATCTAGGGGGTTGGAAAGGCTTGCTGTAATACATTACAGTCTTGTCAGAAAAGATACAATTTTTTTCTCTAAAAAGGGTAGGTTTCTTAATTAATTTTTAATAGAGGGAAATGGCTTTTTTAAGCACATACAAATACCCTCCCTCACAAAGAAGCAGGACAGACTCCCTATTATGATCAAAACAGGAAAAAGAAGAGTGCATTGCACAAGTGCTCCATCTGCAACTCAATCACATGCTGGACCTGGAGGCATCTCAACAGCACTCACAGAACTGCCTCAGGAATCCACAGAGCAGCCAGATGCCAGCACTGGAAAAATATGGAATGTTGCAGGATATCTGCATCCCGTGACTGGCATTCAGAGAGGAGCCATAAGACTGGGCCAATGTTCAGGGCTGAACAGAAGCCTGATATGTGCATGTGTTCTCATTATGTGCAGCGGGATTTTTCATTTAAGGATAAGTTAAACAATAATGATAAAAAGTGTAGACTTCCAAAAGTCTTCTGAGAAGGAGCAATGTATAACCTTATCCAGACAGAAAACACATACTGTAAAATTAAAGTATATTACATTCAGACCAAGCCAAATGTGAATTTGATTCTTAAAATTGTATGTGAAAAGCAGCTTTTAGGCAAATTTCATGCCTTAGAAGAATACTGCACATTGCTTTCAAACTAAGCACAGCAATAATATATCTCTGTAAGATTAACAGAAGTAACTCTTTCTTAAAAATCTGTGTTTTATATAAGTTGTGAACATGCTTTTCAAAAGTAAATTAAGGCTGGAAACATGTTTATTTACATCTTTCCTTAAGAGATGGCAAGTTTACTACAAGTAAAAACTTACATCATTTAGGAATAATGTAAATGCTATTCCGACTGGAAAACAGTCCCTTGATTGTTATATTTCCTGACACCAGGTTGTTTTCCTGCATGTAATGTCCATCTTTCAGTGACATTTGCAGTAATCTTCAAAACTAAATTTTCGTTTACATGGCATAAGAAAAATGTAATCTTAATCTAAAGAAAACACAGAGGAAGAGGGAGAGGGGAGACAAAATATGTTACTAAATATAGTAACAAATGGTAGGCAAGTGGTTTAGTAAATCTGGAAGAGTTAAAACTTCAACATACAGACTTTGCAGACCTCTTTCACTGGATGTTTTCAGGGCATCTCATTGACTGCAAATTGTCCAAGCCCTTCACCTGGCTGAAGTGGTGACTACAGTCCAGGAGAACCAATCTGCCCTGGGCTGCTGGGAACTAAGCAGCAGAAGACTGATAGAGACCTGGATCATGTGACAAAATTTCTCACACCAAAGTCAGCCAAGAAAAGGGAGTTGGAAACTTTTTTTAAGGAGCATCTTCCTAAACAGGGCATTAGTCCTGAGAATCTCCCTTACCATTTGTAGTGGAACATCACAGCTGGAATCAATAATCAATACTTTTTACAGTGTTAACAAATCAGCACCTTATGAAGAGGGAAAACTGTTTAGTTCTTCCATCTCAGTGCTTAAAAAGGGACAAAGACTGGAAGAGCAGATATTTGTATCTACTACCATGAATACAGAAGCACTTTATGAAAACAGCTCTGCCCTCAACAAGCAGCTACAAGAATTACTTTTCAATTTGCACTCCTCTGCTCAGTGTGACTGCTTGCACACTTAATTCCCTACCAGTTGGAATTTCAGTGAAACTCCAGTACCATGCACATGACACATCCACATTTGTAAGTTAAATTGAATAAAATGTGCCACAAAGTAAAACAAAACAACATCAAAACAGAAGAAGATAATTTTTGTAAGCAAATTCAGGAGAGAACATAGGTTTGGCAAAGTTAACAGGGAATCCAGAAATAAGGAACGAAGAACAACTAAGTAAAATTTTAGTTTGAGCTTTTGAAGGATCTAGACATGAAGGTTTGACCATTTTATCAAACAGATTCTTCTAAGTATTTCCACACTCAATAATATTTTTGTGGCATTTCATAAATATAACTTTACTGGTAATAGTTAATGTATTAACAAATATCTTATCCAGAGTTTCAAAGGAGAGTCCCATTGTCTTCAGTCTTACAGAACTCATTCATTCAAAAAAATTCATATCCTCTAATATCTGCTTACATTTTAGCAGCTAAAATGACTGCTATGAATAGGACAATGAGAAAAGAGGTTTTTATTATTTTCACATTTAATTTTAACAATCCGAGAAATAGATAATATTGTAGAAGACATTACTTGAAAAGGTTTAGTAGTTATTTTAAGAACTATTGAAACCCTGTGTGACTAGAAAAATATGGGTGTGATCTGTAAAAAACCCAAAGTGGTCGATACCAATGGAAAAAACCTAACAAAAATCCCCTGATGTATTAAGAAGAATGAAACCCTGTATCACACAGGTAGAAAACACACTGGAAGATTATGCCTGGAATACAAGTATTGAAAGGAATGAAATTTTTTGGAAAATACAGAATAAATGTAGTAAGGTAGCACTGTAAGTTAATGATAAATAGCATGGTCTGACCTAGAAAGTAGAACTCAAACACTTAATATACTGAGGGCACTTTACATTTTGATAATTTTTACAATAAAAAATATTTTAACACTTTTTTTTACGGCAGAGAGATCATCAGATGAATAGAAAATAGTGAATATAAATTCTGCTTAAAAAAGGATTAAAAAATATCCATGGAACTAGAAAGCACCCTAGCAAGCCATGAAATAGTTTGAAATAGCATGGACCTTTTTCTTACGGTCTTGCAAGAACCGAAACAGCTGCAGTAAGGAATACTACCACGGTTAAACAATGAAGAGCATCTCACACAGAGATTTCATTCAGTCTATGGATAAACAAAAGGCTGAAAGGAGATATGACTGCACTTTTAAAATATACGGAGAGGAGGTAAATAGCGAAGAGGATACAGAGCTTTTTCAGATAAATTCTATTAAAAAAGCAAGGAATTGATATTAAAGAGACATGAAAATTTTTCAAATGAAAATTAAAGGAAGTTTCTAATCATTGGAGCAGCGAAGTTCTCAGACAGTCTTTTTGTAGCAAAACAGGGAGTAGAAACCCCAATTATTTTTTTAGGTGGAATTTGATCTAGTAAGTATAATTGTTGTATGATATGACTCCTGGTTTTTCTAATTTTTTAAAGCCCTAATTCAGTCTGGATTTTAATAAGGACTTCAAGAAGGACTTCTGGCTGATAAGTATGATAGCTATCCCAGCTTTAATTTCCTTGCAGTTATTTGAAATACTTAAAGGTATTTGCTCAAGTATCAAAAAAGATTTTTGTCAGCTACCATCAACACTGACGGCCTGTTTCCTTTGTTACAGACTTTGGAACTGAATTTTCTGGACCTTGGGAGAAATGTGATTAACCACAAAGCATTCAACAGACACTTAGTTGTCTACATAAAACTTTTTTCTCGAAAAGTCTGTGCTGTTTTCAATCTCGGCAGGGCAAAACCATGTTACTGCAGGCTCTAACATGCTTTTTTTGTGAATTGTCCAAATTCTTTAAGACTTTAGTCAGATAATTGTCTCCTTTCACAGAAACTGAAAAGTTAGTCCTTAGACCAAGTTTTGCGCCTTTTAAAGAGTTAATGGTTATATGAGGTCTTCAAGAGTACTTTTCCTTCTGTGTGTTATTGAAGACTCGGTGCAGCAGTTTCTTTTTTCTAACTGGGGACCATCTTTTCCTTCTTCACATACCATTTCTTCCTTCTACATTTTCAAAGGTGTCAGGATCAGTAGTGATCACAGATCGTAAGTAAGCTTTGATGCAAAAACATGCAGCTGCACACATTTTAGGAGAGAGATGCCCTCATTAAACTATTGCTACCAGCCCAGTCTGGGAAGCAGGGTAGAACCTGGTTTTTATTTTACTCAATACATTCACATCATTTCTTCCAGAACAGCTGTATTTTGGGCTGCCTGGACAAACAAGGACTGACAGAATCCTGGTAACTGACAAAATTCCTCTTTCCTTCTGGCAGGCAACACCTGGACTGTGCTAAATGTGATCCTGGGGAGATGTCCCCTTCTCATAACAGAGAAAAGGTACGCACTCAACTATTCTGCTCTAGGAAGAGGTGAACATTTGGGTCTCCAAATGGGCAAAGAAAGCTGAAGTTCAGTCCTTCTCAACTGCTTTGGTGATCACATCAGGCTGTACTAACAACAGTTTGTTTCTGCACCAAGGAGTAGTTTGGAAATTTGACTAAGAGGCCAACTCAGGCTTGGAGTTAACTTATAAAATTATGGATATGTAATACCCATATATTCTGCTAGTTAGCCCAAAGGAATTTTACTTTCACTTTGAACAACTGCTGTCTTTAAGACTGCAGAATATCAATTGGGAAAGCATCCCACTTACCTATAAATTATGTGAAATAGCTTTTTGCATACAAGATGCTGGAGTATGACAGCCTGATGGGCAGGGTGGAACTCAGATGACTCAGCTGCATGAAGCAGCTGAGATGGCTCAGGGTGAAAAATCACAATGAGTAATATTGGCAACTGATTTCTTTGCCACATTGGTAGAAAAAGATTTTTTTTTTAGGAGGTCAGTGTACATGTGTCTGTAAAGAAGAGAATCTGAAGAGAAGATCAAGCTAAAAAAGAAGTGCACGTTGGTGACTACGCCCAAATGGTGACAGGATATAGATGTTTATCACCAGTTCTGGACAAAACTCATAAATCTCATAAATCTCATAAATCAGATCTGAGCACAACAGGGCTGCAGCACTCTGGGATGGGGCAACAGAAATCTCTCATGTTCTGGATGCTCTTAAGAAAACTCTTGTTTCAGTCAGCACAGTCTGGCAGTCCAGTACTTAACTATTTGTAGTTGTACTAAGTAAGGTTGTTGCTCTATTTCTTAGCATAAGTGTTGTGAATAAAATTATTCAGCAAGACAGGGAGGAGGATGGATTTAGTGTTGTTTTCTAGAGAAGAAAGTTTAGAAGTAATTTATTTTAATGTCCTTGAATATTGCAAGACAACATAAATTGAGAAAGACAGTTTTGATCTACACCCCTATTATATTCAAAATAAAACTTAATTAGTTTAATTTTTAAATGGCAGTATTTATGTTGTTAATACTGAATTAAGGTAATTAATCAAGGAAAATAATAAACACAGCAGACTGTTAAAAAAGAAGAAGAATGCAAAGAAGTTTAAAGGCTCTTTGGAAAAATGGTCAAATTTTAAATAGTAGGCTTTTAAATTTCAATAAAATTACACTATAAGGTACAGGATACTACACTTGTGTGACATACAATAAATCCAGTGCATGCACAATAAACAGGCCTGGCCTCTCTGGATCTTTTAGGTAGCACTGGAACAAATATTTTTAAAAGTGTATGGAAATAAGACCATAACATGAAAAAAACATCTTTGAGAAATGCTCAACATCACAATGTTTCATTTTAATAGACTTAAGGTCCTCATGTTAGACCCACTTAGCTAAAGTTTATGCAATCTGAAGAGCCCACGCTGAGTATTTCAGGACTTAGTTATTATTTAAAATAAGACAAACCAGTCTTTGCAAGTCTGAAACAAGTCAAATTAAAAAGAGAAAAACAAAGCAAATAAACCCTTCATTTTCATTTTTTTGGGTATTGTTTCCTTACATTCAGCTTTTAAGCCAGTAAATAATTACCTTTGAGGGGGTCTAACAATTAAAGAACAACATTGATTAATTAGGAAAGAATGTGAGGAATACTAATCAATCCTAAAGACAGTTTTTCTTCCCCCACCTCAGTCCTTTTCGTCTCCCACAATGAGTTTTCTATACTGTTCAGATTCCTTTAAAAAACATTCATATTCTTGTCCATTCACACAAAACTCTCTTGGTGAGCATTGTTTTGGGAGGAGTGGGTGGTAGGCAGGGGGCACAGGATGTTGAGAGAACAGATAGGATGTCAGGTGAAGATGGAATGCTGTGCCCTCTCTAACCAGCTGAAGACTCTGCATGATTGTTTTCTTACAAATAATACCTGTGGGTGTTGAAACAGTTCAGGGAATCTATCAAACATACCCTTTCACTCTTCTGTTGTAACTCCATAAAATTTATTCTCATTTCAATAGAATCTTGGCAATAATACCTGTAGGTGGTTGAGTAATTTAGAGGAAAACTGTCAAATCTACTTCCACTGACTTTAGCAATAGAATTCCGTAATTACTTTCAAAGTTGCTAAATGCAACAATTTATTTTCAGAATATTCAGAAAGTTCTAAACTGAGCTTCTGTTTTTTATTTCAACTTTTTAATAGGCTTAGTGGAAGAACTAACTCAAAGAGTAGATCTAATAATTGTGCAGCATTGCATTTAACTCTCAATAAGGAAAAAAGTCAGTGCTGCATGTAGGTAGCAGCCAGGACACTTCTGCAAGTGTAATCCCATCTTCACATGGGTGGACATTTAGCTGTCTTCTTACATAACTTGAAGAGGAGACATCTGAAATTAATCTTGATTCAATCCTGTCTGTGTAGTACTACGTGGGTTATTTACAGATTATTTATGAGCAATATAACTGAGGACCTCTTTCCCCTGCTTAACAGAGATACTTCGTATTTCTTACTTCAGAATAAAATTGAAAGCTCAGAAATATAATAGAATAAAACTGAAAGCTCAGAAATTTATTATAAACCTAATTATGCTGGCAGAATCTCTTAGTGCCCCCAGACACGGGCACACACTCAATTTACTCTGTTTAACAACCTACCCTTTGTCAACTGAGGTGATTGAGGGTACATTTATTCACTTTCAGTCCATGGCAAATGTGCTGTAATTTGACCTTGCACAATCCCCAAAGAAGGATACACAGCCTGGGATTAACTGAAATAATCTCAGTGTGCATAAAGACAGATAAAATGCAGGAACATAACCCTCTGTCTGACACATTGTTAGAACCTGGTTCCAGCTGATCAGAATTATTTTCTATGCCTTCAAAGACAGCTAGTCTGAACTAGGTGTTAAGACTTCCCAGTCTGTGAATTTTGAATGCTGAAAAAAGTGGAATTCATACTTTGGTGCAGAGACACATTACTGGCACAGGCGTTTTGTGGCAATCCAATGACAAAACTGATAATAAAATGGAAAGTAACAAATTCCTTTTCCCTCCCTGTCATCACCAAAGAATCCATGTCCTGTTTGAATTCACCTGATTATGCAGGAGGCACCTCAGCACATAACATATTCAAAAGGTGAACAGGTTTGTGGCCAGTGAGGCTTAATCAAATATGAGTGGTAAATACAGTGGACAAAGATGTTGGACCCTGGTATAATTAAAACTTCATTAGTCCCAAATGGTCGCTTAATATCTAATTTGCAAAAGAATATCATCCCCCATCTGTGGTCTTTTAACTAATATGTAATTTTTTAGCACGAACCATATGTCTCCAGCAAACATTCATCTTCAAACAGGGAGAAAGAAAACATAATGCAAGTTCATGGTGAAAAACAATCCAGAAATTACATTCTTAAAGTAGCCATTTAACTTCTCAGCACAATTTCAGACAGATTTCCACCATGTACTCTCCTGTATTTATTATCTGCGCAGAAGAAATTAACAATTAAATGCTGACGATAAAGTACAGGAGAGTGCTAGCAGACTACCTCATCAGGAAATGATACATGAGTAGCCACCATAGTTACAATGAGGCTCTGATACTCAAAAGACAAATTGTTTATAAATTACATACCAAAGTAGAAGGAAAACCAGAGGCAGTATCATTCTTGCTGCTTAAAAAAAGGAAAAGATTTAATCAGTCACTCTCTTAACAAACATGCTATATCTGTGCAGCTAGGCATATTTTAATTGTCTATACAAAAATGTTTTTAATTACCCAGCCTGCAATTATCTCAACCACTTCCTCTTTTTATTGAAATGAAACACTTAGATTGCTGAACTAGATAAGCCCATACTTCATACTTCTAGACAGAACTATTGGTTCTACATCTTTTGAAAATACTTTTCAGAAGAATTTAGGATTTCCAAAAATTTCTCTGGGAAGCAAAAGTCTCTCTAGATCTAAATTAAGTTTTGTTTATTCGAAATGCAATATGGCTCTTTATATGTTCTATCAGTCAGGTGTCATCCATATTAAAAGGACAAAACCTCCTCTATTTATCGTATCAAAATAATTTTCTTATAAGATAAATAGCTCAGAGACAATTCCCCTGCAATGTATGTTTATGAAAAGTCAGCAGGAGCCATTTATGGTCTCATAATACATAAATCAGCTGCAAGAACCCTTGGTCAGAACGTGGAACATCACAACATTAACTCCCTGTGACTACAAAGCTTGCCTCGTCCCCTTTACAGGTGTCAAATCATTGCAATGATTTTTGTTAGTAGCTGGTAACAACTTAATCTATTTAAGTGATAATTGTTTCTTAGACGCATTTAAATCTTAGGTTGGGAAGTGGGGGGGGAATAGTGCCATTACACAGTACTTAATGAAAAAGCATAAAAATAACACAAAACGTCCTCCTTTCCCTGACCTACACAATTTTGTGGCAAGGCAAATGAACTATTCCATATAGACAGACACACATGCCACTAAGGGATGGAAACTAACAGGGCTTGGAAACATCAATGTTTATTTTTTCACCGGAGCTTCAGAATAATTACCTATGCACAAACTCTAGATGGCAACATTGCACTTACTGTATTACAAAAACAAAATGTCACACTGAGTCCCTACATATCCTCTTTATCAACATTTTATGTGCCACAGATCTATAGCCTCTTATTATAAGTGTAATGAAGCAGAAGTTATTGAAGCATTTTATTGATTGCTCAGATCACAAGTTTACTGTCATACTGAATTGGCACCTTACTTGCTGAAGCAAACTGCTGACACCTTTTTAAAAAAGTGACAACTACATCTATTTCATGACCAGAAATCCATTTTCATCTCTATCAAGACAAGAATGCAATTTTCACTTCATTTAACTGATGTTAGGCCTGCTCAAGGCATGACACTTAGAAAAAGGCACAAGTTTAAGGTTCTTAAAATACCTCTGGTAACTAGAATGCAGCTCAGCTGTGGGAAAAATTTCAAGCCTCACTCAAATCTATAAACAGTACAACATTCTAAGAATCACTTAGCTGAGCTATCAAGAGGGCATTTTTCTATTTCAATTTCAAAATTACCAAAACCTTATTTTTATATTATTTTAATAAGAAGCCAGTGTGAAATATTACAGTTTTCATATGGAATCTTGCTCTACACAAAGGTCACTTTAACACAGGATTATTTCTTGAGCGGCCTCTACACAGGTCAACCAGACAAAAAAAATCTATTTTTCTGTGACCTATAAAGAAGGAAATAAAGATACTTAACACTTCTTCAACAGCATGAATCAATGTCATATAAAATTAGAAAAACAGAAGCTGCAAGGAAGAGGAAACAATTTAAGTCCACAAAAAAGGAGGGGGAATGTTACTAAACAGAGGCTGTGATACTCAAGTTATTATAAGAATATATACTTTCATAACCCATAAAAACACAAATACAAAATTCTATTGAATCAGAAACCAAGTTGAGAATTTTGATGTTCTTGTTTCCTTCAAATAACATCTCATAATTATATGCTGAGTTTACCTCAATATAACCTGATTTTCTGAAGACAACATTATAAACAGAGTGAGTGTCATTTGGTATAAATTTCTGATAATTCTGTGAACAAGGACAGATATAGAAATTATAGGAAAAATATACAGTTTAAAAATACTTTATAGAAGAGTATCATTTTATCAGTTTCTGCCAGGCACACCCCTGAAAAATTATTATATACCTACAAGCTAGTTTAGATTTTATTCATATGAGGGAAAAAGAAAACAAGTAAGTCATTAAAATTCTTACTGCACAACGTAATTACTGTAATCTGTGAAAACCAGCTGAGTAGTAATGATAGATATGTTTCTTATAAAGTACAAAAAAGAAAAGTTATGGAACAAAGCTTTTGTTTGTGTCTCACAGAGGTATTCAACCTCCAGTACTTGAGTCAGCAGTTTCAAAAGAACAACACAAGAAAATAGAAGAAATATAGACTTTCTTTTTTTCTTTGTTCTGATGTTGGCACTATTTCAAATTTTTAAAATCAGTAATATTTTTATGGATTTGCATAGCAAAATGAGGAAACCTTATGAATTTTGCTGTTTGTGGATATAGCTTAGAAAAAGTGTTGGATATTCAGTTTGAAACAGTACATTTAAGCTTGTTTTCCCACAGCCAAAATGGCAAATAATAGAATCAGTCAATAATTTTATTCCCTTTTGTTTTCTTGTGGGTATTTTGCATACTAGCTCCATTACTTTAATGCAATGTAATTTGCTGTGGTTCAAATGATTAATTACAATTACTGTAAGTTCTGCTAGATCAAGCTAATGAATGTTCAGCACAGTTTCCTGTCACTTCTCATCCCAGCTCAGTCCCCACTTTCCCACATATAACACACTTCAGTAAAAATAAAAGCACACAGAGTAAAACCTCAGGACCAACTGTGTTTGTTAACTACCACATTTAAATTTTGCTAAACCCCTGTAAGTAACTCATGCTCAAAAACATCTAAGTATACTGAAAGAAACTTGTGATTCTCAAATACTTATACACCTACATTTTCCACAATAATTTTTTGCTGTGGTGAGGGGATATTCTTTTATTTACCTATTCATGTGACAATTTATATTATTTAGTACAGGACAGATAAACAGTGTAATTCAAAATGAAGAAAATGTTTAAAAATCATTAATATCATCTTAAAAGGTATTTGAACCTTCTCTTTTGGCCTCTGTTTGGCTGTGCTAGGCCTGTGAATGACAGCTTCCCTGCTTGAAGCACACAGAAAGCACAGCCTTCCTCATTCACTGTCAGTACTATGGCCTTTTCACACGTTCCCTCCACAGCAGTGTTTGTCCCCAAACACTGGAACCCAGCACAATGGCATTCCTCCTCCAACACCCCCACCAACAGCACCACTACAGATGAAGAATGCTAATGAGATGGACATCCCCCATCTCTGAAAGTGTTAACTACATCCCCAGCTATCAGATACGCTGCTATTTCCATTGTTACATCTTACAGCTCACTCCAAAGCACTTGCATTTATTTGGGCAAGGCTTTTTTTCTAAAACTGTTTTTAATAGAAATTATAGAGACTTGGCAAAAAAAGATTAAAAAAAAATCTTACATGCATTCACTCAACTGCATGCATTATATATAAAATTAACTGATTTTAACCTCCAGATATATTTGGGGATCCCAGAAATTCCAACAGACACCTACACAGCATGTTCAAAACAGCAAGACAAAAGGCTGACCTGTGAAATATTAACAGTAGGGTAATGCTAACAAACTGGTGTTTAAATTTTTCTTTCTTTCTTTCTTTCTTTTTAATTAGAAAGCTGCATTTTAGAGTCCCGGAATTCATGGCATTAAAATGTCAACATAAGCTTTGCTGAGATTTTAGGAAAGCTTATAGCTCATTATACACATATGCAGCTGCAATTAGAAAGTAAAAGATAGAAGATTTTTGTAATATAGTGTTTATACATATTTTTTTACTTTCTCCTTCATTTAAAGAAAAAGTAAAACCCGTTCCCAAAGCTCAAGTATTCCCTCAGTTTTACCTGGTTTACTTTGCCGACATTAATTTCAAGGAATGGTTTGAAGAATACTGCCTGTCCTCTTGGAATGGCTACAAACACTCCAGGAAAGGGACAGGAGCTCTTCACTGTGCCCATCTCTGGGGCAAGAAGCAACAGAGTGATGATAAAGACAACACTATGCCACCAGTGCACTGTGTGGAACCAGGAACTATGTATAGTTTTAATTCAATACATGCATTTTAAACTGAAGTCCAGATGGATGTAACAGAAGTACATGTATTAGCATATTAGTACAGAATTATGTGTATTAGCATATTATCAGTTGTATGTGCTACTTGATTTCAGTGGGTAGACTAAAGTGCCTTAGCAGAGTAATACTGAATCAAAGAATATGACCTTTTTTTAAATTTGCTTTCCCCTTTGATTAACACGAAAAAACGAAGTAAATACAAACAACTCAGGTGTCAAAATAGCACAGAGACAGATGGAAACCAAGCAAATCTATTTAACGCTGTCATGCAATGGCTGGACGTTGTATTGGTGTGAGTTCTGTATGCAGCCACCAGAGCACTGCACTGTCAGGCCTCAGCACAACAGGACAAAGCGAGAGGATCTCCCTTGAATGTCCTGGTTCGTTATTAAAGTGCCTCTAACCTTGTATCTGTACCACACCACAATGTGCTCGTTACAAAACAAACTTGGTTCAGTTATTTAGACAAGTAGGTCAACATAAACAGAATAGGGTAAGAACACAGGGAGAAGAATTGTTGTACCTACAGCTAAAATAATCCTGAGTTACTATAATGACTTCATTTATGTTCAGTACTAGAAAACGTCTGGAAAAACTAACAGAGAGACACTTTACAGTGAATTATAGGCTCTATCTTATCTTCAAAGTAATATAACTCAAAATAACACAAGATTTTGGCACATTAACTGCACAAAACATTTAATATACTTGTGCTGTAAAATTTTCATTTAAGCACTTAATCCAGTTTGAAATGTTTATTAAAATATTTTAATCATAAGTTTTTCTAGACTGTCATAGCTGTACTGGCATTTATCCTCGTAATCTGGACTTCTAAAAGTTACAAATGTCCAAGCTGATTATATGAGCATATATCTATATGGAAAGCTTTCATTATAAAGAATCATTTGTCTTCAGAAGAGATTTCAAATCTACTAAAATTGTTATATTTTTCTTGTCATTTACAATTTCCTACTGAACACTGACAGATAATCACCCGAGGAATGATTAGCCTGAGCTAATTTACTGAAATGCCTTTATATGTTCTTCACAGAAAAGCGAGAAAAGTACTCAATAAATGACTTTCACTTGAATTTCTATTTAGAAACTCCATTGTCTGTTTTGTTCAATTAATTGCCAATATACTTGCTACATACTTGTATGCATTATATATATTTGTATTTATTTAGGAGTTAATATTATGTTTTAAGGCAGTGGCCTGTGGCTTTTGTGACAGGCAATATTGTCTTAAAAGAGTAGAATTATCAACAAAATGTGTAAAGATATTTCCCACTTTTTAATATATCACTATTCTGCCTCAGAAACATTCAGAAACAAGCTTTTCTTTTTTTCCTTTTCTGCTTGTTTCTCTTTCACATACTCTCTCATTTTTGCTTTTGTTCTGTTTGATTTCTTCTTGCTGATTGCTATTAGTTCTAGAGAGGAATAGTCTCTCCAAAGTCAATTCTCATTTCTCTTTATGGATCTGACAGCAGGAGGTGCTGTATAAACAGTGAGTGACACTCTGCCTGCTCCTCTCCTCCCCCTTCCTCCGCAGCCTGGGAGCTGCTCTCTCCGCTGCACTCTCTTAACTCTGGGGCCGACAGCAGTTTTAAATCTCAGCTTCCTCGCTGGCTGTTTAGTTTTTAGGTAATACTTTGCCTTCAAAACCTGTATGTCTCCTATCTTCATGAAGTACTCAGCTAACCCTTAAAAATATGTACATTCCTAAACATATAAATGGTCTTATGTTGCTATGCTCAGCAAGGTCAGTGTTTTCTTATTTATGCTTCCTAAAATTCGAGTAATAAAAAATATCACCTTCCTGCTCCCAAAATGTCAGACAGGCTGTTGAGTACCTGTTTTCCACCACTTTTTCGAATTAAAAATGCAAGTCTGGTGCATTCATTTGATGGCACATGTCTAGAAATTAAAATATTGATGGTTTAAAATATATACATTTATTTAATTTTTTCCTAACACCACACCAACTGAACTTGGAATTGTTTTATTTCTTTATTTATGTATTTATTTTAAATATGTTTCAACAAAATCATTATTTAAGTTAGTTCTGTGGGCAGATCTATGAGACTATTAAAATCTGCCTGTGCAGAAGAGCAGTGAGAACTGATGGCTCTAGAGAATTTGCACACAAGGAACATCCCGGCTCGGCACAGTGTGCAGCGAGGAGCGATGCGACACATGACATCCCACACCACAAGAGAGACACAATTAACTCCTCTATTGTGGGCTTTGCAATTACAGGAGAAGCATTCCGTTTTCCTAACAGGCACTGCAGCTTCTCCAATACATGTCACACTTCTCTATGACACAGAGCCAATCGTTGGTTTTACATAATTAGTACATTTGAAAATAAAAACAGAAAAGCAGACTTTTAAAGAGTGGGACAACTCACCTGTTTGCAACACTTTGCAGACTTTAATCGTTGGTGCAGGGCCAATAGAACTCCTTGGATGTAAATCTTTGCTCCTGAGAGGCTGAAACCTTCTCTCTTACAGACCCAAACAGGTCCACGCAAAGGTGTGATGACATTTTGCAGGCATCTGTCAAGAGGAGCTATGCAAAGAAAAGAAGAAAAAGAAAAAAACCAAACAACTAAAACAAAATGCATTCTTTTGACCCAGCTGAAATATACAGCCTCTAACATAGCCTCAGCATCAGAACTAACTCTTAATATCTATTATTTGTACCTGACCTGGGTTAAGTCTTGGAAAAGCAACTCCTGCATTTCTAGTGGCCACCATGAAGGAGGTATTTATATGGAGACACCCCCCATGAAAGACTCATAAGCATCGTGAGCACACCTGAATAGTTCTGAAGTGTGCCTAACTAGCTGCACGGCGTGTCATGGCGTGCACTGATTGCCTTATCTTCTCATTTATCACAGATGAGTTGGAACCAACCTTGCTGAAACCCACTTGCATTGTCCTGATAAAATTGCAAGATCCATGTTGCCTCTGTATGCAGTTTCCTGTTGCGGGGCTGACATACACCTACAATATTACAAATGGTAACATTCGTAAAATAGAATCAACGCTCTCATAAGCTGTGGTACTAATACAACCTTCTCATTGCCACCCCCTAAAAAGCAACTTGTAACAAATAAAACTGCTCAGCGTAGCTGGTTAATAATGAGAAAGGTCAAATGAAAAGATAAATAAAATTGATTCATGGCAATGCTCTCAACAAGATCTTTTCCTTGCTGTTCTTAGATTTCAAATCATTGCAAAGGTTTGAAGAATTCTCTCAAAGGGACCTAATGCAAATATGTGAGATAAATAAGGAATTATTATTTTGGCTTCAGGCATTACTAAGTTGCATGTGCTCTGCAGATATTTCAGTGTAATAGATGTGGGCCTTCCTTACACAACAAAATAAAATAACATTCAGTAACATTTCAGGTTTTTACAGGAGGAGAAGGAAAGGGAAGGGAAGGGAAGGGAAGGGAAGGGAAGGGAAGGGAAGGGAAGGGAAGGGAAGGGAAGGGAAGGGAAGGGAAGGGAAGGGAAGGGAAGGGAAGGGAAGGGAAGGGAAGGGAAGGGAAGGGAAGGGAAGGGAACCAGCAAAATCTCATTTTATTAGCAATATGAAATAAAATGAAATTAAATACATCTGTATGAAGCACATCTGTGAACAATGCAAACAAAATTATATACATAATTTCCCCATCTAGTCAATCTGTGGTCATAAAGATTCACGTTAGCTATATAGGTATAAATGATGGATTTCCTAGGTATGTAAAGACTGGCAAAGAACTGCAGATTTTATCAGAGAAAATACCAGAGGCAGGTGAATTACACTTTCTGTATTTATTAGAATAGGAGACGTGTTCCATTTGGATATGGCAAATATTAAGCCTCGCTCAGCTGTGAGAACAGAGTCTGAACCAAGACCTTAGTTAAGAAACTTTCATATGCAAGTTCTTTAACAACTGGAGACTTTTGGACAGGCAAAGAAGGAGCATCTCATATGGTTAAATCTATCTTCAAGGATAAAGAAATAGGTAATCATGCAACAGACTGTACTACTACTTTAGCCTCTGCTAAAGTCAGTGTATTTTATGAATTATTTAAGCACATGGTTAAGAGAAACTGTGTTTATTTTTGTGAAAGGCATTACTTTTTTAAAAATCATGTTAAAGTCCAGGTCTTCTGACTTCCACAATGTCATGATAAAATTTTATCATCTAGTCAGTAATTCTATGTATTCCCACATAAACACTCCTGAGAGCTTCCTGAGTACACTTCTCTTTTATCTAAAGGGAGACCAGACTTCACAAAATAAGACTGATGAGGATTCACTGAACAAGTTAAATTGCATATTAACCTACTCTTATGATTATCCTAAAGAGTAATACTGCAAGGGTTTTTGAAAGTATGTCAGCAAAGCAAAGACCCCAAACCAGAACACATACATCAGACCATTTGCTGTTAAAACCTGATTTCTCAGGATATGGCCATGCAATTGAACATGAGAAAAAATTACCTCAAGTTGACAATAAGTGAATTAATAGTTTTCCAGACTATTCTAACAGTGCACTTACTTTTTATCATGGGAGTCAGACATTAAATTAAGAAGATTAGGTGAGATAATGAATGAGATCTGACCAGGAACACTGGTAGGGATGAACTGACTTCAGTGAGCAGCATCAGAATTAAATCTATGTTTCATGTTATGTGATATTATGCGATGAGGAGTGGTTATAGTCTTGCTTAGTTCAAACAAAATAAAAGGATGAAAATCTGATCCCAGTGAAGTCTCTGGAAGGTTTACAAGTAGCTGAAGTGAATATGGTTTTTATTCAGTGCTTTTTAACTTAGTTACCGTAGGAAAAACATTACAGAAGTGAAGATCAAGACAAGTAGTGCTGATTTTCTATGTGTAAGTAGACTGAAACATAGCTGTGAGAAAATGTTTGTATACTGGCACTTAATGTTACCCTTGAAACACTAATTATAATACTTAAAATAATTTAGTTTTACCACAATTTTTTTACCACAAATAATTTTAACATCGGTACAATGCAGCAGTGTTTATCCACCTTCCCTGAAGGTAGTGACCTTCAGGACCAGAGAGGAATAGTTCTAAGATCTGCTGGGGTAGCTTGGAATTTAAAGATTCCAAGTGTCACCAGTTTCAGACACACCTAACACCCAAATTACTCAGCAACACTATCAGACCCAACTAATATTTTATAAGCTATAACCATTTCCATAAACATCAGCTGACTTTATCCATAATGGTATTTACTTCATTCCACACTCAACTTTATTTTTTCCAGATTTATAGTCTCAAAGAGCTTGTACTCTTTCTTCTTTTTTCCCCCTACTTTTGACCTCCTTTATAAAAATCCAGATATCAATGGTATTAAGTTATTAAACATTCACTAAAGTACGAAAGTGTGTGCCTAGAAAGTTGAAGGAATGAATGTAGAACACCAGAGCAGTAACTTCAGAAGGATATATTTTCACTCAAATATTCCATAACTTTATTCATTGTGCTGATTCCAGAAGACACCATTAGCACTCTAGATAAAAAAAGAATTGCTCAAAAATTATCCCTAGTTTAGGAAAATATATGTTGTTCTTATTTGGAACTGACGTAGGCATGCACGAATAGTTTCCAGTGAACAGCTACCTACTTGCAGACTTCCATACATTTTGGTGACTTACCTAAAACAAAGAAGGTATTAGTCTGAACTAACACCTTTTAAAAAATGAGGGAGTACCAGCAATGACTTCACAAAATATCTCCCAACTCCACAGGAGGCTTTGATACTGTGGTTTTACACAAAGCACAGTCTACAAAGCAAGGTGAAAAGAACATATAGACAAAATCTCCAAAAGATTTGCAAAAGTATGGTGAAGTGTTCCACAGTCCATTCACCATTACGGCTGATCAAACATTACAAACCCTGAGCTATGAGGCAGGACTAGAAAGGTCAATAACAGTGTTGACCATTGCAAAAGAAGGTAGAATGTGACCCTCGGAGGAAAGTGCATGGGCTAACTTTCAGGAACAGCTCACCATGATGTATGTCTTTCAGGAAGTTAGAGAGCAAAGCAAGGTAGTCTCAAGTTACGGAAAACTCTTTAAATTATAGACAAAATCCCTTTTCTTTATAACTTGTATGCAGAATTTAAAACAGTGCATTAGAACCAAACTGAGTTTTTTTCTCTTTTAATGAGTAATTCTTCCCATTGCAGCAATCTCATCTGCTAGAGAGCCAGCAATGGATAAAAGGAGAGTACACAAGGATCTTTGCTCCTCAGCTAAGTTGAACAGAGTAAATACACCTTTATTGTTTTTATTCTCCCCCTTATTGATTTTTTTACTTCAAATCACATGACAAACATCGAATTTCCTCGAAGAAAATAATTGTTTTACAGTGTAATTTTACACTCCTCTGAAGAAAAGAGATGTGAAATTTTCCCTAAAACAAAACCGAGAGATTTTAAATTGATGGAGAAAATGACATGATGTCACTGTGGCAAACGGAAGAGAAAAATCTGGATTTCTTTTTTTACTTTGTCTTGTCTTTAAACTTGCTTAAAATTTTAAGAGTGCAATGTTGATCAAATTGAGTGACAGAAAGCATGAAACCCAAAGCCCAGTAGGGTATCCACAAAAAGTAAGCAATATGTTTGTAAAGCAGTGGGAAAATCACCCTCTGGCAATTTGCAATCATCACAAGAGGACTGCAAAAAAACAAAAAAACAAATCCCTCAAAGTTCAGTCTGTTAACTCTCTTCTTACTTAAACCCATGGTATTATTGGAGCACAGACATCATCTTTTATGATATTATTTATTATAATCATTATTTATTATATTATGCTGAGTTCTTCTCTCCATCAACTTCTCTTAGCAAATAAGGTATCAAATAGCAAAAGTTTGTTGGTTTTGTTTCTTTTTTTAAGTAAATAACAGTATCAGAACAAGAGAAAATAAATCATCAAGACTTTTTTACATTAGGGGATACAAAGACCTTTCAATATGACCAAAATATTAGAAATTCTTTTTATACTTTCTAGTGACAAGGCTTTTTTCTGAAGGTACTCTCGATGTGCCCTGTACACTGTGTATATATCTATATTTATATCTACATGTGTCACTGAGGGCATAAGATTGAGTTAGTGCTCACAGTGCTTCACGTTTCTAATTTTTAGCAACCATGATGCAGTTCCTTGTCCAGGGCAACTGACATATACTGTCCAAAACTGTGATTTGTATAGGGAAACTGAATGATGGAGAACATGCATTTTCCTTTGTTGCTTAAATTACATCAGGGTGTTTTTACTCAAACAAAAACTAATCCAACAGCTGCTGTGTACTTTTGTTTACATGCTATATGTCAAATCCTATTGTCCCCAAGGTACTTATGAGAGATGCTTTAGCAGTCATTTCCTTAAATACTGATGCCTATCCGAATTTGGATTTTTCCACCATTGAACAGAATGACAAATACATGATTGCTGTACTTAAAGCAATCTTTCACAGCTGCTTCGCTCTTCCCGTGATCCCATTAAAATGACGGCATACGCCTGTGGGATCTACAGTGTTACAGTACTGCGGAACAAGATGCTGATAGTACACTACAAATTCGTACAACACAACTTGGCTTTTTTGTGGGAACCACTCCTTCAGTCATCCTCCCGTTTGTTTTTAACCTGAGCAAAATCTAATTTAAAACCTTGCCCATCGCTGTGCCCTTCACTGAACACCTGGTTGTGTTAATTGTTTAGAAGTGCAGACTCTAACCCTCGGCGGTTAGTAGGCATGAAAACCTATGAAGGCTCCTCAGTTCCTAAAAAGAGCATGAGTCATGTCTTTCTTGAACTGAACGAAGTAGCTGTGCATTAAATATGCTGGCACATCTTCTGCTTGAGCAAGTGGACCGAAATGGTGTGAATTGTTAATGCCTTGCTGCTTTGGTTCACGGCTTGTGATTGATCATTTGTAACTATATCTACTCCTTGTTCCATGAAATCAAGTATGGAGTAATGGGTTCATCAGATTTTTGGGTTAAATTGAGAGTGAAGAGGTACTGTGTGTGGAAATAAGAGTTGCCATGTTCGGGGCTGGCCTTGTAACAGCATGGAATCTAAAGGCGATATTCAAAACCACTTCACTCATCATACGCTTACTGATTCTGAATAGGGTCCATTTGCAGGGGACATTTGGTAGTTTTCCAATACACTTTATGCCTCTTTCTTCACTTCTACCATCCTGCACATCTCTATTTTTTTTTTTTTGGTAGGCTAGAATAGCTTATAACAGGTCAGAATAGAAAATTAATAGATTTAAGTAACTTTCTATGTAAAAGTTAAAATAGTCTTGGACTGAAATGACTGTCCTAATTAACAATGCTACCTAAATATTAAGTCATTTGCAGGATTCAGGCTAAAAGAACTCAGCAAAGTTTTACTTGGTAGGGAGAATTACAATCTCATATTTCATGGAAACTCATTTTTCCAGGCAGAAAAAGAGAGCTACACAGCCTTAATTTTACTCCTCAATCCTTTCATGTGCAGGAATGACACACATTTCCAGACATTACAACACAGCTTGTGACTTTGCAAACAGCAGTGTGCGGGACCACAGCAAATCCAAGCCAACAGCAACCAGAAGTGACAACTTGTGATGGCCTGCAGGAGAGTAATCACATGCAGTATCTCCACAGAACAAGAAAGGTAATGTATGTCAAACTTGCTGCGATGCTCACACTGCTCTGTTTGCGCAGCAGAAACCTCCCTAGACCCACTGTGCTGTCTCAGCTTCTCTAGGTAAATTCCACCAGTTCAGAATAAAACACAACAATGTGTTTCCCTGTTTTAAAACAATCCATAGAAGTGATTTAGCTTCATGTGAATGTCCAGCTTGGAATGAATGAATCACTCTGCTCACATGAAACTTACATCTAGGCTTTCTGTCTCCTCTTGTACTGAAGTTCAGAGACAAAACTGAAATCTGGACAAATTTAAGGCCAAAAGAAGTGACAATGGCCTACTTTTGCTCCTCATTTAGGAGTAAAGAGAGAAATGGAAGGGAATTAAATGAAAGTGCAGTGGAGTACACTGCATGTATACATCTGTATATATTTGTGACGATTGTAACTTTGTAAAGACAGAGAGATACAGAAGTTTAGTTTCATTTCATCCAATGTAGGGTATACAATATTTTTCATCTCTTTTCTTTGTTTAATATTTATCTTGATGAATGTAAGCACAGCACAAGTCTACAGCAATCTAGTCCATGCACAAGTTTTGTCATGAAGAGTTTTGGGGCGGCTTCCACCCATGAAACATTGGAAAAGCAGAGGAAGCCATCACAAATGGAGAAGTTGCATTTTTCAAACTCATTTTGAAAACATGCCATCTTTTCCCCTCTTTTCTCTTTCTGCCTTAATGCTAGTACCTTGCAGCAGTCAAGTTTCTATATCTAAGTATTAAATCAGGCTGGTTTTTTAACTATTTGGACTTATGATGACGTTGTTGGCTCATGATTTTTGTTGGGAAGCTTTGCCACACTTATGCAAGGACCTGTGCCACAACTGGAAGATGTTTATCAAGTCTATAAAGTCTTTTATAAAAACTAATAATTTTTCTGGGAGTTTCCTTTTTTAAATGCTGACCAACCTCCAGATGCTCATCTCTATTTTCAAAACATTCAGCACTGAATCATTTACAGAAATCTGTACAGATGCAATTGCAGCAGCCAGACAGTGAAAGGCCAAGACGGGTTTCTCAGCCACAGTATGCTTAGAATTCTTGAAAACAGGTCATTCTGACACCTTACTGCAGCTCACCTGGGGACTTCACAGCATCACACAATGGCTGAGGTTCAAAGGGTTTTCTAGAGGTTTTTCTAGTCTGGATCCCTGCTCCAAGAAGGTCAAGCAAGAGCACTTTCGCCAGGGTTTTGTCCAGTGTATTTTGAATGTCTCTAAGCATGAAACTCCAAAACATCTTTGGACAAACTCTTCAGTGTTTGAGCAACTCACAGTAAACTTTTTTGCCTTATGCTGAAGCAGAATTTTCCACACTTCAGCTTTTGTCCGCTGCTTCTTATCCACTCATTGAATTCTGCTGGGAAAAATCAGAATCCCTGTTCTTTACACCCTGCCACCCCAGCCTGTACTTGTGGATTGGATTATACCTATCCAGCTGCAGGACTTGGCATTTCCCTTCATTGAACTTTATGGGATTCCTGTCTGCCTATTTATGCATTCTCTCTCCAGCATTTATTCTAATATGCAAAAGCTCTTTAAGACTTATAAGAAAAGAAACAATACATATTGCCTAGTTCAATACATGTTTAACTTAAGTAGAAGGTACTGGAGAAAGGTCCTGGAGAAAATTAATCTTCATGACTTCAACCTCATGCATATGAATTTCATTCAGGCAAAAGACTCACTCACAGTGAACTACAGTTTGAAAAAAAACTTACCTATGAAGGGATATATTCAGATTTCAAAGCAAACAACTCCAGATACTCTTCTAAAAAATTACTAAAATGCAGAGGTGGTGTTTTCTGTTCAACCAGATACACATACTGCCAGAGAAGAGAAAGAGCTAAGCTTGATGTCATGACATTTTTTTGTATTTTAATTTACTGAGTCAAGGAAAGGTGCACTATAATGGAACTTAATGCAGTTTCAGAGCTCTGTTGGTTACAATCCATGGTGTCAGCAGCCACATACTTGCCAGATTAATTCAAACTTTTTTTTTTTATTTTTCCTCTTCAAAACGTGTTTTCTACACTAAGCAGTATAAGGTAGGTAAATCCAGTGTGTCAAACAAATTCAATAGATTCTGTTCTGCTTTCCAATGGAGAAATTCACAGGTGGGTAGAGCTGAGGGTGGAGCATTTAATTTTATTAAAGTAATGAATTTTAATGTAAAATGTATAGTTTTTCTGTTATTATATGCAATATAAATAATAATACAACATATCAGTAGACATTTACCATAATAATAGAACTATTATGTATATGATATATACACTGAAAGTGCCATTGAAGAGAGAAATATTTTCATCACATGCTGTAGGGAGGCACTGAATACATATCACCCCACACATCAGTGAGGGTTTTTTTCAACAATACTGACAGGGTGTAAGTTAAGTTTCTCCTCAGACATTTTGGGGGAATATTTAGCTGAGGATGTCATGCTCTTCTTATTATAAAAATTTTCATGAGCATTCCTTATGTTTCTTTTAATAACCAAGAATACATTTATTTAATATCTTTGATCTGAAAGTAGCTGTAAACTTTGAAATAGAAAAAAATGTTCATAATGAAGACAGCCAGATCTCTTCCTGAAACATGGACAGGGAATGTTCTCTGGCTTGTGAGGAGAGTCAAAAAGCCTTGGAAAACTCTACTCATAGTTGAGCTGAAATCTGCTTTTCTTCTCTGAAAGTGGTTAGGACTAGGAGCGAAAAAAGCAGACTACTCACATAGACATTTATTGAGGTACAAAACCTAAAGAATATAAGACTCCTTTTAACAACTAACAAATGCTACAACTTCCACATATATTTCTCCCATGATAGGAGGATTATTTACAGACACAAAGTCTGAAAGTCTTGAATTTATTTATTTTAGATCTTGTACTAAAAATCTTTGGTGTCAAAACCAGAGATATTCATGAATAAGGGACAAAACAGTCATGGGGATATATTTTTAAATGCCTAAGTTCATACTACAAGGATACAGGTATTTGCTAAAAATAGCCATTAAGGAAAGCACAGAGAAATAATTCTTAGCCTTCTTAAACAGAGTTGGAATGATGTCTCACTTATAAACCATATACAAGGGTAGAAGAGATAAACTCTGTGCATGTTATTCCATTGAAACTTTTAGAAAAAGCTTTCATATGAAAGCAGTACCTAAACAAGACAATCAATCACTGAAAATGGATTAAAACTATGCAAATATTGACATTCTAGAATAACATAGAAGAAATAGAATTCATTCATGAGTTTATTTACTGACTATTTGACATTTTTAGTTCAATTTAAGGGCACCAACCCACACAAATTATTGAAAAAAGGAATCTGGATTCACTTCTCAGTCTAAATCCTCAATGTAGTAAACAGAGTACCTGTCCTACAAATTTTGCTTTACCCCTTACATTATTGCCAATTTTTATCTCCACATACCTTGTATTAGAATCTCACTGGATACGTAAGATTCATCCTCAGTGTGCAATCATCTGAAAACTTTAAAAAGAGAAAGGTGTTACTGCAAATAATTAAAACCTAGTTCTTTAACAAATACCTAAAGAAAATCCAAAAAGCCCTACAAATATGCTATAAACAGCTCAAAGAAAGCATTTAGCACTTAGAGAACAAATGCCTTGGCAAAGCAATCTACACTCCACACAAAATGCAGGAATGCAGAACGCACAGCTGTCGATCATTTGATTTCCAGCAATGACTCTACACATTTTCAAGTTCAGCATTCTATATATGCAAACTTACTAGAAATGAAAGAAATTGCATATTCTGAGTCATCTTTGGGGTGGGGGGGTGTGAAGGTAACTGCAGGCATAGCAAAATTTTTTGTGTCTTTTACCAAATGAAATAATATGAACTAAAAAAAGAAAAATTTAAATGCTTGTGAAAAAATGAATCTAAATCTCAGACACTGTACACATGCATGCAGTAGAAAGATCTTCTTCGAAGACTTTATAAATAAGACATAGAAATAAAACTGCTATCAAATCTAATTGTTTAGCCACACAAAAAGATGATTATGTTGTGCAAAATTTTTTATGTGTAGTCATTGACCATAGATGATCATGGTAGAAAACCAGTATAATGCAGCAACGTCTTAGAAGTTACTCTGGTGAAGTGAGTTGAGCAAGAGACTCCTTAGCAGTGGGAAGTGTGTGGCCTACACTTGAATTACACTGGGTTCTGCATAGAGAGGGGGATTTGGTTTTCTCTACTATTATTATTCTGGCAGTATATTTTGACCAGAGAATGAATGCTTTGAATAAAATTATACGCTACACTTTTGGGAGGTCACAGTTGCTTAATTTAGCTTCTGATTCCCATTAAACATCCAAATGCATTGATTCTTGTTAGTTTAAATTTTTAATCCTAATGGCTTTTAATAAAAAGTTATTTTTAGTTTTTAACTCTGCCAGCAAAGATAGAAACTCACCTTCAGAAAACTTAAGAATAACACAGCCCCAACTTAATAATGTTTTGGCCCATTGTATACCATCACAACAGGGAACACCACAAGCCATTTCTTGTGCCCACAGTCAAATCCTAAATTATGTTTATTTTCCATGCCCACATGGTTCTGATTTTTCCTAGTCATGCATTACAGCTATTGTTTTAGAGAGAATCCTCCCACTGTTGCAATTTTATGCTGAACCAGGTTTTAAGATTGAAAAACATAAAGTCATATAGCTCAGTCAATTCAAAACTTGTATTTCTTGATAGCATTCTTTTAAATACTATTTGCTTGCTACACTTACTTCAAAAGAATTGATTATTGAATATTTGGCTTACCTCTCTCCAGCTTGTACAGAAATTATAATACTTGAGCATATATACAATAGATGTTTTATATTGTGCAATACTATTCAGCCAATGCAAAATTATCAAGGAGGTGAATCATCACTATAGGAGTTGCGTGATTAAAGCAGAAACTGTCACTGAAGTGATGCTGCTGAAATTACCTGTCATTCTTTGAAAGAAAGTCTAAGAAAGATAGTGTACAAGTTACTTTTTGATGACAGAAATGGCAATACTTTGACCAGGAGAAATTCATTGTTCATGGAGCTGTTGAAAAGAAGAAGCAAGAGGAAAATACTAATGACATTATTCAGCCATCATTCCTGTTTCAGGTCAGGCAGGGGAATATCCTAAGCTGTCTTTTTCAAGCTCATAGAGAACACAGAGAGGAAAAGTTGTACAAATCTTGTAAATTTTAAAAGGAATGAGTCCCATTTTTAAAATCCCACATTCAGCTGCAATAAGACATGTTCAATTGTGAAAAATGCATCTCCTGCCTCAGTAGAATACCCATTGCACAACTGACACTGCACACCAAACTTAGGAGAGTGCTGCCTGTCCAAAGAGACCCAATTTAAAATAAGACAAATAGAATACAACATCAAAAATCTGTTGGGGGGTTCTTTTATTTCTTTTTTGGTTTTCAATTTTAACTGTGGTTACAGTATCTTCAGTGCTGTTCTAACACTCACAATCATGGAACTCTTTTGAAGGTGCTGCATACCACCTAAGCTAGCTAATATTTCATATATTACCCTCCATTTGCCCATTTCTGCACATATTTGCCGTATTTAGGCCCAAACGCCATGTTTCTGACCCAGCTTTAACTCAGAATCCCTTTGTTTGCAAGAGAAAATAGAATATAGGAAAACATGCAAATATATTACAATGTCTTACAAGGGGGTCAAGGTACTCCAGCAGTTGTAGTTTCCAGTCCTTTACAACTAAAGGTTCCTTACTTTTGTAGGCAGTTGCCCAACTGAAAATGACTATCTAAAATAGATTTGGGAGAATCAGGTTCAAGTTTAAACTGAACAGTATTTTAGACATTTTCTGGACTTTGGTGGGACAGAAAAAGTGTTTCATATACTTATTTTCAAATATAAAACTAATAAGAAAAAAATCAGTATATATCTTGTCTCTTCTTTCAAATTTTGTAAACATACTTAACATTCTGTCCAGTTTTAATTGCATAGGGATAGGCATTTTCAGCATGAAAATTCCTTCAATTAATTCTGAATCCTATTTGCCCTAGATCAGTATACTGATTGCTGTATGGCAGATGTGGAGTTGTTACATTAGAAGCCCGTACAGTGACTAAGTGGAGATGGGAAGAAAACTGAGACGGTTGTACAGCCTGGTTAATCTGCTTTTTTGAGAACTGAAACAGAGAGAGCAATTGTTCAGTGTGTCTTTTTTCCCATTCCTTCAGTGATACAGACCTACCATAAGGGAAGTGAGCAAGTTACCGCTTTTGCCGGGGTTTCAGAACACAGAGAGTCACACATCCTTCAGTTGCAGTTCAGACTTCCCTGCCAAGCTACCGCCAGATTTGGTGGATTCACACACCTCTGCATAGCTGGCCCACTTTTTCATGGCTAGGTAAAAGTCTGAAAAGAAGTATCTACTGATGAGAGAGAAACAAACATACTTCACACAGCAGCAACAATCTGCTGAGCATTTGCTTATTATATACATTGAAAACCCCCACATTTTAATTGTTTCTTTTAAATCATGCTAAGTCAATGTCACAGCTAAGGGAAGGAATAATGTCTCAAATAACAAACAGTATTTGTATTCAAGGGAAAAGAAAATGCTCTGCTTCTGATATATTGGTGATTTGACTGCACCACTGGTGTTGCCCCAGATTAGGGCAGTATGCTAGGAAATTATCAACATATGCACCTTATGTACCATATGCTGCCTTTATTGTCCCACTTTTCTTTAGACATCCCCTTCAAGACAGGATATTGGACTATGTGAAAGTCCAGTCTGATACAGTATTGTGATTTTTATGGCAATTTGGCCTTGTTTTTAATTTACCAGCAAGAAATAGTTTTTCTTTTTAAATCACTTGACTGGATGAAATGCCATTTTGAAAATTTAAAAATATTTTTATTTTATACTTACTGATGCATTAATACCCATGATACCGGTTTGCAGTTTGATTTAAATGTGCTGACTTTTTGTTGTGGTTTAACCCCAGCCAGCAACCCAGCCCCAGGCAGCTGCTTGCTGGAACCCCATCAGCAGAACAGGGGAGAAAATGGAAAGGGTTGAGGCCAGAAGATTCGTGGGTTGAGATAAGGAAAGTTCAATAGGAAAAGCAAAAGCCACACACACAAACAAAACAAAACAAGGAATGAATTCACTGCTACCCAAGGGCAGGCAGGAGTTCAGCTTTCTCCAGGAGAGCAGGGTCCCCTCACAGGCAATGGTGACTTGAAAGGACAAACACCATCACTCCAAACGTCCCCCTCCTTCTTCCCCCACTTCATACACTGAGCATGATGTCCCATGGTCTGGAATATCCCTTGGGTCAGTTGGGATCACCTGTCCTGGCTGTGTCTCCTCCCACCGTCCCAGGCACCCCCAACTCCCTCACCAGCGTGGCTTTTCAAAAAGCAGAGAAGGCCTTGGCTCTGTGCAAGCCCTGCTCAGCAATAACAGAAACACCTCTGTGTTATCAACCCTGTGTTCAGCACAAATCCAAACACAGCCCCAAACCAGCCACTGCAAAGAAAATGAACTACCCCAGCTGAAACCAGCACACCTTGAATTGCATGTAAACATACAACTTTGCCCTCCATTCTCCTTCCTCTCACAAAGCAGTACATACATGCTAGAATTTTCCCAGCAGTTTTTGTCTTGCAGACTCTTCCACTCCCTTGCACCCTCTTTTCTTGTGCTACATGCAGTAAATCAGTCTCCAGAAACTATTCCAGAATTAAAATTGATGACTGCAGCTGGTTTACTTTTGGCATAGATCATCTTCCCTACGTGGTTCACTGAATGATGGAGCAGAATCCTTGCACTGGCCAGGGAGCTGCGAAGTCCTACAATGACAGGGCACAAGTGGTGGAGGCTTCTTTTAGCAACAGCACTTGAATACACTGACTTGAAATACACTCAAAACTATGGCCTCAGTCACTTTGCCCTGTTACTGTTGGACATCCACAGCTCCCTGGCCAGTCAGATTTTACGGACAGCCCACACATCTAAAAGGAATCATAGATATCAGTTTAATAATTAGTGTTCTAGGTCAAGACATCCCCATGGAAAAAAATCCAAAGATTGATTGGTACTTTTTTTCTGTGATGTTCAGAAATTATTGCTGAACTTTTTTTCTCCAATGTACAGACAAGCTTGGTCTGTGTGTTTTGAGTATCCTCATCATATTGAAAGAATTGTGAATGTTCTAGTTAGACAAGAGGTTCTAAGAACATTTGCTGCTGAAGTGTTATTATTCACATTTGAATGCAATGCCATGATATCTATTAGCACCAGTATTGATGGCAATACAATTAATTTTATTTTACAAAATATGGGGTGATATCTATGAAAGGCAAGATAAGGAAACTGACAGACATATGACTTTCCATTAACTGTGCCAGATGTAGTTATATAGCTCTCCTGGGTATTATTTTAGTGGGTGAAAACTGTAGTGAATAAATAGAACAGTTCAGTTGGAAGGGACCTACAATGATTGTATTGTCCTACAGTCTTAAAAAAACCCCAAATCTGGATTACATAATTCAGGGGGGGATGAATGCTAATATTCCAAGCATACAAAATTCCTTCCATGCAGTGGAAATCGTTGCAAAGGATTCATTGTTGTTAATCAACTCTAGGTTTGAAAAGCACTTAAAATTTATTTTTAAAAACTCATTTCAAATATATCACAGAGTAATAATAGATGAGGTAGTATAAAGCATATATGCCATGCTTGTTTCAGGACAAATTTATTGACCCTTTTAGACTTATCTGAAAACAAAGACAGCATGTAAATATTTCTAAAACATACTGAAGTCCCTAGAAAGTGTTAAAATGCTTTATAAAAGAAAAAAGATTCTTGTATATAGAAGAACTTCAGAATATGTTGTCATATGGTTATAGTGTCATATGTTTTAAGACCAACATATTTTAACTACTGAATATTTATAACATCCAACCAAATCAAAATTGACTATATTTGCAACCACATATAACACATGTAGCCATCGCCTCAGGTAATCTTAGAAATTGTCTTCCTTGGACATGAATCCTCAGATTACATGCTGCTGGTTAGCACTCAGAGAAGTAGGAGAAGAAATAAGCATCAGTAAACTAGGCAAAGACAAGCAGGTTAAATAACTAGAGATTTCAGAAGAGAGGAGTAGAGAAGTGAAATTCCCCTTATATAACCTGAACATTACATATAATCCTTGCTTTATAGAATTCCAAGGCTTTATAATTTAAGGGATTTTTTTCTTGCTTTCCTGAACCTATAACTGTACAAAAGGAATACAACTGCAGTGGCAATGAATGTACTGTGGAGATGCATTGATTCAAACTTGCTAATAAACAAAGGTTACATTTTCAATTTGATTTTGTGAAGCAGTAGTCTCATAGTTATCGTGTCCTGTACAGTTCTTAAACACTAAAATTCTAACAGAGGTGTTCTCAGTAATTTTCTACATGCAGATGACAATGACAGGTTTGGTTTTTCTTTTGCTTGACACCACTATGAAGAGCCAGGCCATTCACTGTCCGAGATACTTTCTTCATCAATGACAGATGGTCTCAAAGGAAAAAGAAAAAAAAAGTAAAGTGAATATTTGGCTTCGAAATTGAAAACAGACAAATCATGCTCCCCTTTCTCTACTACCTTAAAAATACACACTGGCCTGTCTCCACTTAGATGCTGGTATTTTCTGAAATACTACCTCCAGCTTCCTACTAACCGTGACATAAGCTGTAGCAAGCTGTCTGCAGTGATAGCCTGCATAAATCATCGCTCCTGAAGGGAACAGATGTTCAGGGTATGAAAGAGTAATACCACAATTTAGTCATAATTAAAATTCACCTTAGCATGCCTCTATCAGTGAGCAGAGAGGAACATTTCACTTCTCACCTACAAAAATGAAATGCCTCTCATTTCCTCTGCTTCAGAAAAATTAAGTCTGAACCTTTTGTACATTGTTTGAGTTCCGCATCTTACACCACATCATATAAATGACATTTTTATTTCACTTCAACCCTTAGTTTTCTTCTCTTTCCAAACACTGGAAAATGACCTCTAAACGGTGTACTGCCTCTGCACAAAATGCACTTAAAATTAAACCTTCAAAGGAGATTGTTGCATATTGCATACAGAAACACAGTCTGTATCCAGCTACAGATCAATACTGTGCCAAAAACCATAATCATTAGACTGATAACAATTCAGTCTGAGCTGGATATATTTAAAAACTTAGGGGCTGAAGGCCTTATTCAGTAATCTAAGATCACTAAAATCAGTGGGAGTTAGAGGATTAACTCAGGAAAAATTTGATCCTTAGCCTTGTAACTGGCCTTTAATGTTAATGGAATGTGTCTATACAGATAATTTTGAAAATGAAAGCCTCATACTGCTATTATTGCAGTTGGATTACATTAGATGCATGACAGTTCTTTTGAAAAATTGGTTTCAATCCACAGGTCTTTATATCATGAGGCTACATTATTATAAAATATAAAGGATGTGTTGATTATGCTAATAAACGTCTCTAAATCCACTAAAGAAAAAATGGCTGAGCCTTTCTTCGCAGCACTTTAAAATTCTAAGACAAAAAAAAATAAATCTAATCAGCATTGATATTGGCAATCAATTTGAAAAAAACCACCCCATCATTAAACCATGGTTTAGTTTCCCAATTAAATATTTTTAGTGAGTGTCCCTGTATTAGATCCTCAGTGAATGTAAATCAGGTAACTTAGGTAATTTTATTGCATTCAGCTACAGTAATTTACCTGGAGTGAGAATGTGAATTTATAAATTATTAATCCAGTAAAGGTTTTGCAACCAAACTTACTTCTCAACAGGTAAGGGAATTTCAAATTTACACTTGAAAGATTGTGTTTTGTTTTCTTCCATGGGGATGCATCAAAAGTAGCTCAAGCAAAGACTACAATTTTTAAGTGAAGAACCCAATGCTTCCACTTACTGTACTTTGATTCATATCACAGCGCAGTTTCAAAGCATGAAAAATGATATCATCTGGACAAAACTAAAGCAATGGATGTTCCCCAAAGCTCTCCCATAAGTCCAAAGCACAGACTAGAGATAGCCCAGAGTAATGTCTTTTAAAATGTGTATAGTGTGGACATTAAGTTCCTCTGTACTAACAACTGCTTCCTTCCACACATTTGTTTCTCTGGCACTGGACAACTCGGTAACACGGATGTAGTTCCATTTTTCTGCTGTCTTCTCCAGAGCCCTTCCTGTTCCTTGCAGAATTTATGCATTTTGCCTTATCCCCATTTTTTTAAACAGCACAACTGGGCCCTCGCAGTTTTCAGGAAGTTATTCTATGGTCACTCTGAAATCTGGCATGTGCACTTGGTATGGACTTGTTAAAATCTTCTCCTAAAACCTAAACATTCCCATTGCCACCAATTCCAGCAGCAAATGACTTTGCTGCCACCAGCTGTACTGAGTAGTCTCAGGCTCGGAACCGCCTTTCACACAGTACATGAAACCTGGAATGCCAGGTAGGATGCAGACAGGTGATGAGCATTAGTTCTTACCACACCTAAATGGAACAGTGCTAGATCAGGAAACTCGGGAAGTGGCATTACAATTCCATGTATTTCACAGTCCTTATCATTCAACAATTGGGCAAAGTTTGTTATTATTGATTTCTTACTCATTGAGAAAGCATGCAAGTTTTAGTAAATCTATTTTAGAAGTGGGACTCCTGAGAAACTGATCTCACAGAAGAGCTTGAAATAATCTTCCTCTACAAGGACATGAATGACAACATGGATAACAACCACTTATTCATACATTAAAGTTCCTTCTACTTCATGAACAAGCTTTGAGGACATTTTTGTTTGAGGACATTTTCATAACTCCCATTTGTGTGAAAAGATTAACTCGATTGACTAAGACACCCTGTCCACTCAGCATATAAGATGGCTTGACTGTTGGCCCTGTCATCAATACAGGTTTCAAGTCATATAAGACTGCAGCAATGAGGATGATTTATTTCAGAATTCACATGAACAACAACATGTCTTGGATCACACCTTCCTGTGACTTATCCATGAATTCCACTTCTGACCATAAAAAAATAGTGACCTTGTAATGAAGAGGTGGTTGCAAGACCAGTTTAATCAGTGGTTGAAAAACTTGTCTACTAACACTGAAAAATCAATCTCAAAATCTCAGCTAAACAACGCCAGTGAGTAAAAAGATGGACTGACTGTCATTTGTAAGTTTCTGAATTAGTGTGTTTTCAGAGAAGTTGCAGAAAGTGGCTAAGCCTGGGAACGGCGGGCTCTAATTTGCATTGACAAATCTAGTCTAAGTCTGTACCATGCTCTAGTTTAGCACGGTATTCATTTACATAGTTATTGGATATATATTAAGTGCTCTTTGCCTTATAAGCAAGCATTGCAAGTTGTTTGTCATACAACAGCAGAAGGATGCTCTCAGTTTAGGTATGACACACTAAGTGTGGTTTGCTTTCCTCCTAAGCAGTGTGGTACTTGGAAAAGAAGTGGCAACTGATTCAGATTATAATGAAAGATGACATAAGGTGAAACTTAGAGATCCTTTGGCATTGAATGATAAGAGCCAGTAGATGCCTAAAGGCAAATTTAGGGAGATTACAGCTGCCTAAACCAAAGAATGTGATAAAGAAAAATTCTGCCCATCCTTTAAGGTTACACTCACAGTACCCCTCCAGGCTGGCTGGAGAACTGTTCTGAAGGTCAAGCCTGTCTGTATTCTAGAGGATAAGCAAGATTCAAGCACAATAGGTATAAGCCCTCCAGGAATTTGCATGGCCAAAAATATGAAGCATGACTTTTGTTCCCAGCCTTGAACAACTCGGTGCCAATGAGGTTGGTATGTGCATGGAAGGCACTACACGGTAATGAATAAACTTCTGCCACTTCAGAGTGGCACAGACATAAAATCAGGTGTTGAGTGTCTTTGTCTTCCCTTATTTTCAAAAATAAATTACTCTTGCCACCTGAAATTGTCTGTACATTGACACTTCTGTGCATTATGATCCTATCTGGTTTGATAATTGAGCAGCTGCCAGTCTTTTGGGGCTCACAAACCAGGAACTTCCAAAGCAAAATTCCCTCACTGAGATACACTAAATGCAGAGACACTAAATGCAGAGACAACCAGCGACAGCACTGAGTCCGTCACAAAGTAAAACAGGCATCAGCATTTAAATACTAAAATGGCCTGAAGAATCATGGTAAAGTCTCATGTATAGAGTGGCCAAGTGTTTATATTTCCTGGATAGAGGGAGGTCAGATTCCATAACCTTCTCATTCTGACAGTCAGTTCCCTATTTCATAACTCCCAGGACAGTGTTCACAGTCTCCAGTTTGCAGGCTGCACTGATCTATCTCTCTCTTGTTGCTACTGGCCTGTACAGCAATGAAAAATTACCAGGGGAAGAAAGAAACAACAGCCATGGGAATCTGACTTTACAGACCATTGACAATAAAGAATTTATTTGGAACTAGGGTAAGGATTTTACAACCCCAGTTGTACACAATATCCAAACAAGGTGTTTAAGCAGAGACATCAAATAAGACTTGATGTCTTTTTGTGACAAGGAAAACTAACAGAAATATAGCAAAAATGGACAATGAAAAGTAGAAGATTGCCAAGGTTTGTAGGGAGACAGAATATCCTATCATTAACAACTCCAATTAAAAAGAAGAGGAAAGCTATTTGGCATGTAAGTCCTTCTAGCATTGGTTACTTAGATCATCTACAAGGGCCTGCCAGCATTACTTCAACACAAGTGGTTTTTATTCATTTTCAGACTTGCCTCTGAAGTTATCCCCATTTGAGGAGATTTGACGAGGTGACCTGCAGAGGTCCTTTCTAAGGCAAATTATTCTGTGATTCTCAGTAATCTGCCACTGTGTAACAGACAGTTGTACAAGCTACTACCAACTCTAATGTACCTTAATTTGATAACCACAACGTTAACACTTAGTGTTTCACACTGCAAATTTACAAATTTTAGTCTAATTTTTATACACATATTTTTCATAAATTTTTAACCCAGAATTTACCACAATTTTCAAAAATTAAATTATATGCTCGGTATTATACTTAATGTTAGATGTTGAAATCATTCAAACAAGATCAGCAACACTAGTCAATAATTTGTTACGGAAAGTGAAGATTAACTCAGCAAACTGACTTTACACTGAGAACTGTGGATAAACAGAATATATCACCTAAATGGAAGCAACCACTATCCAAACACACAGTAACACTGTTACTGCTGGTTAAAGCAGCTGTAAAGCTCTAATCAGATCAAGATAGCAGAATTACAGATCAAATTCATACGTCAAGAAATACCTTCCTCCAGCAAAAGAGTTCTTAGTGACAGGATGACTTAGAGATTCGCTGTTAGGAATGAAGAATGGCGCTTGTAGAATAACAGTGAGAACTCACAGAGCCCTAAAATCCTCGTTTGGCATTCCCTAAGTCCCTGTCTGAGAGCTACATGGTTCATGATCTGAGCCAGGGTTTGCATTTCCTGTTACATTGAACTGACTTCAAAATTCAGTTTTCTTGTTCTCCAGACACCTCTATCCCGTTCTTTCACAACTCCTTTATGCTGTCATTGCTTAAACAAGATTTACAGACTTGTAGGAAACTTTCTGCAACAATAAAAGGCAATAAACTGCTAGGTTTAAAGGGAATAGCATATGGTATTACAAACACATTGATGTTGTATACTATATATTACATTAAGCCTATTTACTCAGACATATGTTGCTTTAACTTCTTTCTCTTTCCTTACCTTCACAGAAATAAATACCAAACACTACCATGAGCAAACTTCAAAACATCATGGATCCAAAACTTACTGTCTGGGAAAATGTATTTTCATCTATGAACAAGAGGACATAATTTTCTCAGTTCCCATTTTTTAAGATTTTGAATAATTGAGCAATACATTTTAAAGGGTACAGAACAGAAACAGAGACATGAATACGAAACATATCTTATGTAGCAATAAAAGTGTTATTATAATAAATATGAAACTCCTTGATATATAGTTATGAAATAGGAAGAAAGACCCAAGTTTCCTAAAATTTAAACTCTGCTAGTAAGAACACATAATGCTCCATTCAATTACATTCTCTGTTCAAATTCCAGATGCCTCTCTATTTGGGAAACATATTATGCCCAGGTCACATTCCTGTGTTTAACTAAGTTTACAGTCACTCCCTTTTCTTTACATACTTGAGAGCTTTTTGTTTCTGCATGTTCTGAAGTGTCATCATTTATTGCCACAGGCACAATGGCTATATTTAACTAATAATGACAGCAGTTGTCATTAGATTTTAAACTCACTAAGACTAGGCTGACATATTATTTGAGGTATGTCTTATTACTAAATTTGTTTAAAATTACAAACATCCCATCTTCTCTGCCAATCAACATGCTTCATCCCCTCGCCCTGACCTTTTCTATGAACTCTTAAGGAAAATAGGTCATAGCATTAGAGTCCACCTAAACTAAAGAAGGCCCGCAGATTGTGAAGGTGCTTCTATATTCTGTTCACAAAACACAAATAAAGTTTAGGTTCATCGATGAAGGATCAATGTTCTTCGTTATTTTTTGTGTGATAGGAATCTGAAATGTAGAATTTACTTTACAAAAATCATGCTATAATTCCTTTCAAAAAATGAAGTTACTTTGGAAATAATTGAAAATATGCAAATGATTACCAATTAAAACTGCTAATATGTCTAACTGAACAGGGAATCGATACTAAAAACTGTGCAAAACTTGCTATGATTAAACTTGAGCACTACAGAAGTAAAGAAAATTGTTTGAAGAAAGAAAAAATTTGGTGCTGGAAGAGTTAAAAAGAAGTAATTAACATTTGTTCATCCAATTTCATATGAATCTTACCTTACTTACACTCAAGTAAACATAAAATTATTTGGGGCTTAAACAGGTGTAAATGCCAAACAGAATAAACAAGAGAAGCCCTGAAGAGACTGCAGCAAAAATGCAGCATGATAGAAACTTACAGAGACTGGGTGAAATGTTAAAACTCCCTGGCTTTTTGGCTGCCAAGCCCAAGTTCAGTTGATGGGTTGATGGTTTACAATGCAAGTAATTTTCATCCATTTGGCAGAGAGAAGAGGCAGAATGCCTCTTAGTCATCTGTTCTCTGTCTTTATCTTCACCATTCCTCTCCTTTTTTCCCCTGAACTTATGGGCACTGGATCTAGAATGAAAATGGTTGGAAGACTCTTTGTCACATTCATGATTTGAATAAATTTCTCCATTTGGTGTGGCTGGTAATTGTTTATGGTTTAGGGTGTTTTTATATCAGGCATCAGAGATGTAATCAAAACTTACTTTAAAGAGATTCTTACTGCAATCTACAGATTAGTAGGGATACAGGTCTTGCTATTTTGGTATTTCTTGAAGAAAATTTCGTTTAAACATTCTGTCTGAGTGCAAACAAAGGGACTAGACAAAGGCCAAGATCTGTGAGAGGTAGGGAAAAGCATTCCTATAACTACTGGGTCTTTGTACTCATAATTACCCTGGACTTGTCTTCTAGGATACTGCTGGGGAGGTGTCAGCACAAGTGCAAGTACTAATTAAATAGAGCTGTACTTTTAACATTTAATTTAAATTGGTTTGGCTGTAGCTTATTGTTTCCCTGTTCTTTTATTCAACATACAATTTTAAGCCATATTTGGAAAGTATATTTCCCATCTAGAAAATAGCATTATTCTTTTTTTATTATTATTACAGAATTTTCTTACAGACTTCTTTATCATGATTATATTCCTACAGATGTGGATATAATGAATATATCCAGAAAGACACCCTGTTAAATCCAGACATCTTACATCATGAGCCTAGTGCAGAAATTAGTGAAGGAAGTTAAGTTCTCTCCCTTTAAATTCAGGTGGATTATGGGAAGGCCATCAAAGTGTGCATTCCCTCAAAACAAAGTACTGACCCCTAACTAATTGATACATCTTACTCTTTGCTACCCTAAACCGAAGTATAATATAAACCAGAGCTTTTCAAGAGGGTAACAGGGTAAGAAATAGGGCATTTTGTTTATATACACATACATACATACATACATATATATATATATGGAATGTAGTAGATACTATCATTTTATACAAGTTGAAAAAGTGGAAGTTTCATATAAAGGGTTTAGTCATTTCTCTTTAGCAGCACATTGTAATGGGTGTTGGCTGGTTATCTAAAAAATTCCATTTGTATAATTCATCTTATGCTTATGTAATTTTTGAATTACAGCTTTTCAATGGTAAAAAAGTTCCTAAGGGGATTATTGAAAAAATACTCCTTCTGATGATGTTTTTTACCCTGGCCTTATGTGCTTGTGTGTGCGAATGTATTATCACTTTTGACTATAGTTTACATCTAGTTAAGTTTCCATGTTTACTTCTTAAGGCCTACTGCTTGCCCCCGGAAATCAAACCATCACGGTGGAAAATGTCCTTACCCCAGTAACATCATTGAGCTAAAGCATGTCACAAAGGTCTCTCATATTTCATTAATAAACTACCAATGTTAATGGACAGCACAGTGAAGCCAAAGACCAGGAAAGAAAGTTAAAATCTGACAACACGCATTTGCTGTGGTCATTGTGCCATCAACAAGGCCCCATATATGTTATCTGGAAGAGCTTATTTATCAAAATCTGCTGTGGAAGCTCTTGAGGGAACACTGCTGAGCCTGCCAGAGTTCAAGAAGCATTTGGACAATGCTCCCAGGCACATGGTGTGACTCTTAGGTATGGTCCTGTGCAGGGCCAGGAGTTGGACTCCGTGATCCTGATGGGTCCCTTCCAGCTGAGCATATTCTGTGATTCTGTGACTCTATGATTCACTGATACATGTACCTTTGATTCTTATGCCAAAGGAAGTAGTAGAGTTTGCTAAGAGAAAAATCTAAAGAGGGAAAAAGAGGAAAAGACAGGGCATATTAGAGTGGCATATCTATTACCACTAGATTCCTGTATAAAAAAAAAGACTAAAGATTTCATTGCCATTGAGTGGCTAGAAGGGAGACTTCATTATTGTGAAGGATTTCAAAACAGCTCATAAACTGGCATCTTTCAGATTTCAGAAAGGTCTTCACAACAGAAAAAGGCTGCAAGAATCTGCAATAATAATTTGAATCTAAATTTTCCACAATAAAAGAGTAAAATTAGTTTTCTGAGAGAAACCCTTAAAATGTACTCTAGATGTTGCTGGCATCCTTCTCAAAGAACAGGGTTTTGTTATTCCATCTCACAGGATATGATTGAGCTGTTTTGGAGATGATCAATTCTATTTTGATATATGATGATTCAAGAGAAAACTTCTACAGCTTACAACACATTTCTGTTTTAGGTCTTGAGATCTCCAAGCTGTAACAAGGATAAGCTCTTAATATATGATGATTTACATATTGCTGCATATTTTATGAGTATTTGTCATGCAAAATCCCAGTATAAATGCACTGAAATAATAACATATAATACAGTCATGGCAGAAAAATTTGTAGCAAAATGTATTAATTTCAAGTTCAAAGAGAAGATTCATTTTTTCCTGAAAAATAAAATGTGACAACTATAATTTTTATATGCTGGTGAGAAAAAGCCCTATAATACTTGGAATGCTGCTTGGAATTCAAACATTTCCAAACTGATCAATGGTTAGAATCCAACATTTCACTGACACACCTTGCAGAAAAGATGTCCTATTTTAAGCGGAGTCACACTCTACAAGAAGCCAGATCAAGGTAAATGGCAAACAGAAACTGAAAAATTGCTGAATGGCACATGAAGTATTCAAGAAGCCATGAATAGCATGAATGACATGCACAATTTTTTTTTTTAAAGGATAGCTAATTGATTATTTTACTCAGCAAGTTTGGTAAAGTCACTGCAATTAAATTCAATAGAAATAAGACAGTACCAGTTGAAGGAATCAGTAAATAATGAAGAAAGCATGAAGCAGTGCACTGGAAACACCTGAAATTCAATTGTAATGAGGTGTGGAGGTACAATAAATGCTAGCAGGAGAAACACAAGGTATTAAAAGAATAAATAAAATACCCACTATATTTTGAAATTCAGTAACTCCTAAGTATATGTGTCTGCAAACACTGAATTATGTGTGCTCCCATAAATTTCCAAGGAATAGTTAATTAAATACGACCATTGACCATCACCAAATGACATGCAGGAACTACACTCTACAGTGAATCAGCTCTTTGGCACAGTTCTGCACTACAATGGTTCCAAAATTGTCCTCCCAAAATTAGGTTTCAAATGCTTGAAACTTGATACATTTTTGTTTGCTAAACTGTTGGAATGGCACCCTGTCACTGATATGTCACATGTATTTACTACAAATACTGAATTAAATTAGAAGCAGCAATGACTTTCAATTTTTATCCCAGATCATGCAACTTGTCACCTTATGTTTGAACCCTTCTTCACTTAATCAGAACCTCAAGTTAAATTTTAGTATGCAAAAAGATGAGAAGATGAATAAATCCCAATAAACCAAGACATCAACATCACTGGGAATTATACTTCATCCAGGTATTGATGTCACTTGAAGCAATGAAAGCACATGCAAGATGATATAGTTCTGACAAACTTTGTGATTTGTACAATACTTGAAATACAAATTTCTGCAAAGGTGTTGACCTTAAAAATATTTATGTTTAACTACGCTTGTAAAAAGTCAGTCTGATTTCCATGGCATCACTTGTACATATTTGCAGGGCTCTACATATTATCACTGCTCCTCCATTCCCATGTAAAAAAGATTTGCTGCTGACATTTGACCTTGTTACCTGTGTGTTAAGGACAGAAATGCAGCCATCAGTGTGTTTATACTGACCAGACACACTACTCTCTGCTCTCTGCCCAGTCTAGGGCTGGAGAAAGAAAATATAAAATAGATACTGCCTGTCCTTATACACCTCTAAAACCTATCTTCAATATACCATAGCTTTTTTACAATCTGTACATTACCATTCATTATATGTATCAATAATTTTTTTACAGTTAAAAAAAAAGTACTATGGAATGTTTTACAGAGAATTTGTGAGTGTTCTTAACATCAGTTCTGATTTTTGAGCATACGGAATTCTACACTATGAACTGTCATTTTCCAGTTCTATTAAACTTGTAAACAGGGGTGTTAAAAGGCCTATTTTCTGGTATTTGTGGCTTTTCTACTTATAGCAGTGACTTTTTGCTGTCATACTTACCCTTTTAATGGACACACAATATGTTACTCTGTGCCCAAGCTCACCTACTCTTTCTTTTCTCAAAAGACAAGGCACATCTGCCACCTGCTCTAGTCTGTGTCCCAGCAACAACTGTCGAGCAGCAAAAAGATTGATTATCAGTCAAAAACCATTCAACAACACCAGATTTTGGTAGGTTAAGCTTGCTGATCCAGCAAGAGATGGTGTGAAATTTTCAGCAATGTGTGCCAACATTTTGGTGCTAAAAGAACAGCAGTGCATGTCACAATGAAACACAGCCAAAGATATGCAGACAAAGCACCGAAGTTTTTGTTTTGAACTTGGCTTGCAAGAGGAAAATGAGAGAAAGAAAAAAGACTGCTTAATGACTTTGAAAATCTATCAAAACACTCAAGTCATATGCATGGAGCAACTAGAATACATGTACCAGCGAAGACTTTGTGACAAGGAACAGTACTCCTACAAAAATCCTGCAACAGCAGGATTGTGTAAATGATTCATACAGCACAAATAGCAGATTTATCAGGCACTTTTGCAAGAATAAAAGCAGTGATCTGTGCCTTTCTCTGAATATACAGACCATTAATTACAGCCATTCTGGTGATTGCATCACCTGAATCGTACTCAGAATAATTTTTGTTATTAAAAGGAGATTATAATGTATTAAATTGTTTATGTAAGGCATAGGCTTACTAACATAAGTTTCCTTCTTAAGTCCATCCATGATTATGTAAACAAGCCTTTAATTACTGGACTCACATCATAATTAATATTAGATGTTTCTGTTTAGAGAGAGAGCTATGTAATAGTGATTTTTCAGTCAAACAGCGAGTAATGAGTATGATATAGACATTGTCTTGAAAGGTATTTGTAGTATTATCAATCTCTAAAAGAATTAATGAATGATCACTTGAATATTTTGAAATTTTGAATGAATTATTTAACACTAAAATATGTCCCCTAATACTTCCCAAGATAAGAAATGCTATTTAAAAGCTATGTAGAAAAATAAAACCAAAGACTTGTTTCTAAAGAATGTACATAAGAAAAAAAAATTGCTCCAAAGTGCAAAGAAATCTATATGTAAAATACATACAATATATATATGAAATACACAAACAGTGTGGATGATTTGTCCTTGTTTTTCTTTGCAATCCCTAACTTTCTAAAAAACCTACCACACAATTTGCTACAACAAGATTATAAAAAAATCAAATGTTTCATGTTATGTTAAAAAATTGATCTTATTTTCATTTCTCATTGGAATTGTACACTGGAACTGTAGATTCCTATCTACATATACACCATCTTAATAATAATTTTGCTTTTTAGAATACATAAGATTGTATTAATTAAAAGTTCTTTATCACAAATGCTGGTTGAATTAACAGTTTGATAAAGCACCCAAGTGGCATCTTCAGTTTGATACTGAACCATACTTAAGCTACAGCTATTAAATGCTGCCACGAATTTGCAGCAGCAATCCCACAAGTTACTTCGTGATCTTAAAATGACAGTGTGAACATTTACATTAATATCTAAACTGTAGAGGATTCAGAAATATTTTTCACCCCTCTTAAGAACTAAAACACAATTATCATTTTGGTAAAATAATGGGAAGGAGCAAACAGAAATTTTAATAATGGTCTCACAAACAATGTAAAACTTAGAAAGCGTAAGAAGAAGATATTCCATATTGCTGTACTAAACTTCCAAAAAAATTTTAAATGATGGCATTAATTAATCCAATCTTACATTCTGGATTATTTTTGCTAGTGGAATAAACCTAATTAATTGTGTCTGTTTGATGTCACTGAAACTAAACAGTAAATTCAATAATCTCTTTACATTTTCACCATTTAACCTCCTGCAGGCTCCCTAATGTCTATTCAGATCTATATTAAATTAAGTACCAATGCTAATGAAGGGCAATAAATGTGGCTGTCAGTAGATTTTTCTTTCGTTAAGCACATTATCCTCTTACTGAGCTGTAAATGAGTAAACATTAGTTTTGTTAAACCATGCAAAAAGACAGGATGAAAATAATTTTTAATTGCACCCCTTAAGCCATTTGCTGGGGGTTCTCAATTCTGGTTTAGGGTTTTTACCTTCTGTTTTTTTGAATGGACAGAGAAAGGTTTCTCCAGTTGCAGTGTGAGTGTCGGCATCATGGGGTCTGTCCTTGGTTCTGGTGCCTCGGTGCCGCCTGCCAAGAACTCTCATTGTGCAGCCATGTTCAGAGTCAGCTTCTGAGAGCACTCCTCCAGCAGCTAAATGAATGCAAGGGCTAAGGAATACTGATTGCAAACAGAGTTATTTTATCATTAACATTGGATCAGAACAAATAAAACTGGAAATGAAAGATCCACTCTCAATTTATTTACCAATCGTACGAACTGCGCTACAGGTAATTTAGTATTTTATTGATTATTATTAGAAATCATAGGATGAGAAACACACATGACCTTAAAAAGCTTGGTTTAAAAGTACTGTGATCTTGCCTTTTAGTGTCAAACAATACTGTACTTAATTCTGTAACTTATTTCACTTAGCATTTTTAAGTATTTTTAACAAGTCGTGCATTTTAGAAACGTGTACAAAGGGTAAAAAGTTTCATGGAAACTTAATTTAAAGCCAAAAAGGATTGACATTAGGCTTTGAAGCAAAAGCTACAGAGAAACTTCATGTATGCAAGAAAATTTTTATTACAGGTTACTTGGCTTAATTAAGGACACAGAATCTTCAGCAAAAAATCTTTCTTGTGCCATTTTTCTAAGCTATGACTGCCTACATTTGGCTGCTGTTTAATAACTTTAGATATTCAAATGCCCTGTGGATATGCCAAAGTTTCAAAACAGAGAGCACAGTTAATTCTGTTGAAAAAGAAAATCCAGTTTAGGATATTAAAGAAGCAACCCAACATTATTTTTAAAATTTTTTTAAAACTTTTATAATAGTTGTGTAAAAAGACAATGTGAGCATATGGTCATTAAAATCCTTCACAGCATAAGAAGTATTTCACAGCACCTAAATAATAAATATAGAAAATACAGAGAAATTGAACTCTTCTAAACAACATACACTTAACCTGTCCCAAACTGAGTTTTTTCAGAACTTCTAAAATAGGGGAAAGTAGTTGCTATGAAGTCCTTTCATGAAATGTCTTAAGAACATCACAAGAAAATAAATCACCTAATTTATTTTACAAAACTTATCAGCTCAAATAAATATAGGGAAAAAAAGTAGATTCTGAGAAAACTCGTAATTAAAGAGTTCTTTCAGTGCATAATATGTAGGTTATTGCTTCTAGTTTACAAAGTAAAGACTGGTGACAGTCTTTTCTCGGGCAAAATTTCAATCAAACTGACAGCAATTATGCCTGTACAGTGACTGCAGAGTGGGGCTTATTGTTAATTGTTTCTGTTTCCCAGATAGCAAAACGTATTCAACACAGCTGCCAGAATAAAATTAAATAAAGTAATAATCAATTTAAAAACATCATGATACTACTTTAAAATGCTTATATCACGACTTCCAAATAATAACACAGTAAGAGTATTTTTAAAAAGAAAGAAAAATGGATAGGAAAGCAGATTTACAACAAAATGTCATACTTCTGCAAGAAAATTTGTGACACATCGTCTCTCTCGTAGTCTTCAACAAGAGGTTCCCATGCACAGCTCAAAACTGGTTTGAGGCCTAAGATGTGAATTCCTCTCCCTTAAAAAACTTTGGAAATTTTCCATTCATTTAAATTAGTACTGAACTGATACTTCACTTAAACCATAGTAACATATAGGTAATCTCATATATTTTCAAGTTTCCACATTTATTGAACGGCAAAATGAATCCGAGGTTTTTTGCCTCCTTTTTAGAATTTCCACAGTAAATCATGCTATTAAATCAATGTAGCTACTTCAGTGCTGAGTACTAAACCATATAATAAGAAAGTCAGAATGTGGTCCCTTGAAAAGTAACTATAAATTACTTTCATACACCAGAGGACAGTTACATTAATATACATGGCTTATTATACAAAATCAGCAATTACAAAGACTTTCAGGTTTTGGAAAACAAGCACTTTCAGAAAAAAGCTACAAAATAAAAAATTAGATCCATTAGCATTCTATTTGAAGTCACAAATCAAGGGACACCATGATAACTCTAATCATCAAGCCTTGTCTCAGTTTACAACAATTTCCTTCCTCAAAACAGAAGACACTAACAACAAAAAGCTTTTGATCTAAGTTAAGCACGTTATAGTACACTTTTGTCTTTTCTTTAATCACCTTTATGGTACATTGCAAAATCAAATTGCTCACTTGGATTTCCCCGACAGACAGAATCAATTCATTTTGGATTAATTATGGAGAATCACATTCTTCTTTACAGAGGGGTCAACTTGTTGGCTATTACCCATCTATTGTTAAGTCTTAAAAACTTGTAAAGCAAACTGGGGTGCCTGATTCACTGTAATTTTGTCTTCCAGAAATATTTGATTGGAATCAATAATATTTTAAAATCTATATACTCTGACACATTTCTAGGTCAAGAAATCTTAATAAAAATTAGTGAGGTCTGTTTTAGAATATCAACTGAATCATCATTACAAGGTGACTGAACAGCAGCACCCTTGACTAAAAGCAACAGAGAAGAGCTTTGATTACCTTAGTTGACCTGTGGGAACACTTTCAGCTCTGTTTCTCTTGGATGGTGATACAAGAGAGAAATTGTCTGTAGTGCTTGATTTGTAGCTGTCTATACATCTATCACAGCTCTGAACTGATTTTGTTTGATGTGGAGAACAATGTTGAAGTCTTGACCTTCTTGATACCATTGCTGATTGCAGGCGAATGTTGTGGGCAAATAGAAGTTGTTTAGAGCTTTGCTTCCCTTTAATATTTTAACAGGTTTTTTCAAAAAGGGAGGGAAACGTTTCAGGAAACAAAAATATGACAAATACAGTTAAAATTTTATCTTTTTGCTCTGGTCTTTCAACTACTGTAAATTAGTATTAATTGACTGTACAGAGTTCAGAAAAGCCTACAACATCTTAATTAAAGCTGCAAAACACCTTATGAAACTGTGTTAATACTTTCATCCTGATTCTTATTTCTGCAAACATTATTCCAGAATTCAGCTCAATTAATCTTTGCACAAGCTGGGATCAGAAGGGCAATGCACAAAGCGCTGTAGCACAGGATTATGGTGAAGTACAGCAGGTACTTAGGCTATGCTATGCTGCGCTAGCACAGCCTGTGCTAGTCTTCCTCATACTAAATGAACACTGAATTATGTCATAAGCTAGAAAAGAATGGCTTTATTTGCATAAAAACATTAAAAATAATGAGAACAAAAGCCTCCAACTTTCAATTCGGGGCTGCTATTAATGACATAAAATTACTTTATACCATAGGCCAAAAGCCTAGGTGTAATATTCACCCATATGAAGATCAAGCAATCTAATTTTATCCAGTCTTTGGAAGATTCAAATCAGCACTAGTGTAACTGTGCCAAGAGCAGTATAAAAGATCAAGATGAAGCAAGAAAGAAATTGGATGAGATCAAGTCCTCACTGTCCTTTCATATTCAAGTAACTCTTAAGTATCAGAATATTCCCATTATGAATTACAAAAATGATGCCACAGCAAATTGGAACTTCGAAATTTGTCCTCATGGATTGCAGTATTTCTACCTAGGAAATCCTTAAACTAATATACTTCTCAGGAATATTAAACATTGGTTTCCAAACAAATAAAACTCTGATTTATTTAAAACTGAGATCTGAGTATGCTCTTTGTATTTGCATCCTGACTAGTGACAGCAAGAGGACAATTTTTTGCAAATACTCGTTTTTAAAACACCACTTTGTTTCCCACTTCAAAAGCAGAAAATAACTACAAAACCAGAAACAAATTTCTTTATACAATAAAAATTGCCATTATTTACTCTGTAGATAACATGCTTTTTAGCAGATAAAATCCATACTTACCACTCATGAACGATTTTGATGGAATATTAACAGTACTGTTGGCATTAAGTAGGAATGATCTTGTTTACATGGCAATTAAACCACTGTGTAAGAGGCCTGGTGCAGCAAAGGGCTACTACTTTCCAACAATATGAACTTATGAAATCTCTTTTCACTGAATTTTACTATACAAGGAAAATATCTACAGAACTTTTACTGCTCCCCAGTCCTTGCCCAGCTTTTTCTTACAGTTTACCCCCATCACAGCAACTCTTTCTACACACAGTGACTGTAAACCTTAGGATACTTGTGCACACACTCCAATTCCTTAACTGAGGTGGCTTCAAACAGAAGACCCAAGCATGCAATTACCAAAAAATAATCTTAGCTGGTTTACACTCTGAGAAAACTCACATTTAGATGTAACTCTGGTGCCCCATCCTTCTAGAGATTAAACACCATAAAGTGAATGTCTTAATATGTGGAAACTGCATAAAAAGGTCAATTTGAAATGTCATTCACTAGTCAGGAAAAAAAAAGATTGATGCTGCATATTAAAGGAAAATTTGGTAGCTGCTGACACCAAGATGTTGAAATCCTATTTTTGCAGCACAAGTAAATATATCCAGATAGAGGTACAGAGAGAAAATATTTTGAAGCCAGAACTTTAAACAGGAAATGAAATAGAAACAAGTAGAAACCTAAAGAGCTCACACAATTTCTTTTCCCATATAAAAGCAATCAAACTTCGACTTATTCATGGCCAAAACACTGAGGTATTTTTGTAATTATTACAGAAGGAACTTCTACTTTCAGTTAGTTTTACATTCTGAAATCCAAAATTTCTATTCTGCTGTTCTCGTGCAATTTTCTCATTACTCATTGTTGTCTAACTAAAGCACATCTCCATATTTCTTTTTAAACAGAGAGCAACAGTATACCAAAAATTAATTAATTAATTAATTAATAGTCCATACAGTTTTCTAAGACATTAATCTGCACCTGACTAATATTTTTCTTTGCTAAGTTAAAAATACAGTTACTTTAATAGACGTTGGTTCGGTAGCAGCAACGCAGGTCAAAGTTATCACATAGTTTGGGATGTGAATTCAACAGCAGGATAATGACAGTTGCCAAGGATTTGTGCTTGCTGTCGCTTACTACCAATGTTGCCTGTCAAATTGTCTCTTTTTCTCATACTGAAGCCATGGAATTTTTTATGGATAGCAATTACTTGCAATATACAATGAAGTACATCAGATGTAACACCCACCCTTTAGCCCTTCATTGTTTGGTCATCTCTGTTGCTTCTAGTCATCCATTTTCACCTAAATTATTTATTTATACTGCATATTTGATAAGCATGTATTCTCTGCTTTATTTTATTTCATTTCAGTAGTTGTTCAAAAGATACAGTGATTTATTTCAATGTTCTCCTACTTAAAATTACCTTATTTTTATTCTAGTTAGAACTGTCTGAACTGCAAAGGTATTTTGTTTATCTATCAAAAGTATTAAAAATTAAAATAATGGCAATATCAGATTTTAACCATGATGGAGGGATTAAGCAAATCTTATATTTATCCATAATTTGTTTACATTTTTACTTTTCTCCAGCTATCAAATGCATTTGCATTTACAGTACTGTTGCACTACGTGCATGTGTGCTCCAGATAACCATACATTAATATATCTTTATATTGATAGATGAGCACAGGATGTTTCATATATTATACCTGAAACATTTTCTGGTACAGGCCTGCATTAACATCATCATAAGACTTGTGAAAACTCTAGATTTCATTTTATTATACAAGAAACCTACAAAACACACTATTTACATGATAAAAACCAAAACCTAATAGTTTATCAAATTTCATCTTTGGGAAACTGCCTTCATAAAAACTCACCCAACAAAGGACAGTTTTACACACATAATCTGTCTCATTTTGAGAAGGATCTTCTTCAACAAACTAAACTGATCGCAACTGATACAGCAGTAGGAAAGAAGAGAAGATTATTTTTCCTGTATTAAAAAAAAAATTTAAAACCTCACCAGATCTTCTACTTTTCTCCTAATTCTCTTTCCAATTGCAGGCTATCATGAAACTACAATCCATTCTAAATGAGTACATGCTGAGTAATAACCTAATAAGTACAGGCTGTCTGTGAAACTCATGTCCCACTAAAATTATTGGGAATTTTGCCAACAGCTTGAATGAAAATTTTCTCCTGCGTCTCTGAGTTGATGAATAGAAAGACACTGTTCCTCCTTTCTCTGTCACTTCTCCACTGAAACCCTGGCATCCCACAGATCTCTGGCTATGAAAGTTTTTCTCCAGGACGCTTAAGAAAAGAAAATAAACGAGACTGCTCAGGGAGGCAAGTGGTGCTTAGCACAGAAGAAAATGTTTGAACACTTCTTCTTGGCTATCACAAAAATCTGAGATACTTTGCTATCACTTCTTAATTATTACAGAGAAAGTACACAGCACCCGATGAATCTTCTGTCTCCCCCCAAGTGCCAGAGGAATGGATCTTCTTTCAGTGCCTGGAACAGGCAAAAACTACTCTTTGCCTGAAGAACGAAGTCACACTATGGAAAAGAGATTAGGGCAAAGAAATGAGAACATACATTTTTGGTCCTTGACCAAAATAATGCTCTCACAGAAACTGACAACTGAGGTATCACAGCACAGTTTTACTGGTTGGGTAGGTAACAAAGCCCAAAAAAAAGCTGTAGAAGCTTGAACTTCCACTTACACTCGCACACTCAAAGTGCAAGGCTGCCATCTGCTCCCAGGCTCCTCTGTGAGGCAGGGAAACAAGGGCAGCAGCCCCTTGGGAAGTAGGCTGGAAGGGCCCAGGCTCACGCCGCTCCCGGGGCTCGGCTGCTGGGCTCGGGGCCAGCTCTGCTTCCCTGCGGTGCCCGGGGAGCCGCCAGACAGCTCCGGCAGCCGGGCCCGGCCCGACGCTGCTGCGGGAGCGGCCCGGGCTCCGGCCTCCTGCCCTGCCCGGGGACCGCCGGCCGAAGGGCCCTGGCACAGCCCCATCGCTGCCCCTGCAGCCCGGGATCCGCCCTGGCACAGCCCCATCCCTGCTCCTGCCCCTGCAGGATCCCCCTGGCACAGCCCCATCGCTGCCCCTGCACCCCGGGATCTGCCCTGGCACAGCCCCATCGCTGCCCCTGCACCTCGGGATCTGCCCTGGCACAGCCCCATCGCTGCCCCTGCAGCCCGGGATCTGCCCTGGCACAGCCCCATCCCTGCTCCTGCACCCCGGGATCTGCCCTGGCACAGCCCCATCCCTGCTCCTGCCCCTGCAGGATCCCCCTGGCACAGCCCCATCGCTGCCCCTGCACCCCGGGATCTGCCCTGGCACAGCCCCATCCCTGCTCCTGCACCCCGGGATCTGCCCTGGCACAGCCCCATCCCTGCTCCTGCACCCCGGGATCTGCCCTGGCACAGCCCCATCGCTGCCCCTGCACCTCGGGATCTGCCCTGGCACAGCCCCATCGCTGCCCCTGCACCCCGGGATCTGCCCTGGCACAGCCCCATCGCTGCCCCTGCAGCCCGGGATCTGCCCTGGCACAGCCCCATCCCTGCTCCTGCCCCTGCAGGATCCCCCTGGCACAGCCCCATCCCTGCTCCTGCTCTGCACCCCGGGATCTGCCCTGGCACAGCCCCATCCCTGCTCCTGCCCCTGCAGGATCCCCCTGGCACAGCCCCATCGCTGCCCCTGCACCTCGGGATCTGCCCTGGCACAGCCCCATCGCTGCCCCTGCACCCCGGGATCTGCCCTGGCACAGCCCCATCCCCGCTCCTGCTCCTGCAGGATCCCCCTGGCACAGCCCCATCCCTGCTCCTGCTCTGCACCCCAGGATCTGCCCTGGCACAGCCCCATCCCTGCTCCTGCCCCTGCAGGATCCCCCTGGCACAGCCCCATCCCAACTCCTGCACCCCAGGATCTGCCCTGGCACAGCCCCATCCCAGCTCCTGCTCTGCACCCCGGGATCTGCCCTGGCACAGCCCCATCCCTGCTCCTGCCCCTGCAGGATCCCCCTGGCACAGCCCCATCGCTGCCCCTGCACCTCGGGATCTGCCCTGGCACAGCCCCATTCCTGCTCCTGAACCTCGGGATCTGCCCTGGCACAGCCCCATCGCTGCCCCTGCACCCCGGGATCTGCCCTGGCACAGCCCCAACCCTGCTCTGCACCCCTGCAGGATCTGCCCTGGCACAGCCCCATCCCTGCTCCTGCCCCCGCAGGATCCCCCTGGCACAGCCCCATCCCCGCTCCTGCAGCCCGGGATCTGCCCTGGCACAGTCCCGGCCCACCCCGCTGAGGGCTCTCATGACACACCGGGATCACTCTCCTTCAATAAATACGTGCTGTACCCTGTCGTTTCTCATCATTCATCTACTTGGTTTGCTACAAAACTATCTTCAGCTCTCCGACTGAAACCACTTACTAACACCGTGACTCGGTGTTCCAGTTTGCTGTTTGACCAAACAGGAAGAACTGGTATCTAGAGGTGAAGAAACGTGAGAAGACAAAATTGTTTAAGATTCCAGGACTAAGTCAGCTGCAGGTGGACCTGAAATGAAGGATTTGAGCTTTTCAGAGCTAAAATTTTAAATAAAGATGAAAGTTGAAAATCAGCATATCTGTAGGGTTTTGAGTTATTTTTCCCCTTACTTGAATAAAACTGAGGGAGAAAGTATAAAATTATATTAAACATTCTACATCTCTTCATACTTATTCTAAGACTGATGCTAACAACATATTTGCTCGATTATATTTTTACAGTTTATCACACAACAGCAAATTGAACATCTTTGACAAATGACATGAGTGAAAAGTTCCTGTGACTTTACTCATACTTTTTTGCTAATGTAGGTTGTGCATCCATGTGGCACAAAGATATTTGCAAAGTTTAGAGCTCATCACTTTTTTGTGATGATGCACATGCCATATGGCATTTTTCCTGAGCACTTATTAGACTTCTGTTGTTTGCCATTTCCTGTTTAGAAGTACAAAAGATTGTAACTAAAATGAAAGCACAAGCTTTTTGTTAATTGTTAAGATTGATGATTAAATATTGATTTAAAAAAAAGAACTAATCTTGTATCATTGTTTTCTCTACAGCTTTTGAGAACATGATGGGATTCAGACAGTTTTGTTTGGAATTTCTCTATACCTTGCATATTTCTCTTTCCTGGAGTAGCAAGATTAGAAACCGAAAAGGAAGGAGGCTATAAATAGAGAAATTACACTGTCTGTAGATTTAGATTAATCTGATTATCTGTACAATTATCTATACAATCAAATCAGAAACACCTGAAATCAAGTTATACAGATTTTCAATAAATCCATCTCTTCTCATCTTGTCTTCTCCCTACTGCCCATCTCCAATATCCATACTGAAATTGAAACACAACAGCTGTATTTCAGTTGTTTCTACCAAGACATCACCAAGAAATCAGGAGCTTTATAACTATTTTATTTCTTTTAATAGGAAGGGGTTGGGGGTTTTTTGGTGGTTTGTTTTGTTTTTTTTTTATTTAGGAGAAAACAAGTATGCAACAGACCTTCAGATAAAATAGCCTCACTCCAGGTCAGAACTTACATAAACCTATGACAGATCACAGGCTTTAGGACATATATAGAGTCTAATTTTACCTATAATTGATTGATACAGACTGGTCACTTGAGAAACTCTTAAATTATTTTTTTAATGCCATCTGATGAATAAGTTGCCTGTGAGAGGGAAACTTCCATGGTGTTACTGCAAAAACTCTGCTGACAAATTCTTACAAAGTAGGTCCTTAAAGTGAGTGCTCATTTTAATATTGAATGAAGATCAACATTTGAATGTATGTTTTATTTTAATGAAAAGAAACAATGTACAATCCCCACAGTTAGCTGCACAATTTTTCAGAAACAAGATTTTATGGGTTGATACCTGTAACAGCTTAGCAATCACAGTTACCAGTAAGATGAAGAGTAGCAGTAAATTGAAAAGCAAACCTGAAGCTGCCCTTTCCAGTTTAAGAGATTTCTGCACATACTTACACAGTTGTTTAATGTAAAGCATGTCAGTGTGTCCATTACTGCAGTGCAAATAGAAGTATATCTGTTTCTTGGCAGGACTGAAGCCCTGTGTGTGCATGTCTTAAATGAATGTTTGCACTTGAATTATATATTATTATCTTCAGTCTACAAAATGCAGACATACCATCATGTCATTTAGATCAGCATGACCAACTTTAAACATTCTGTTCACTGAAAACAGCTACAAAATCTTTTAGTCCTACAAACTGGTTCATTTGACTAGTTATGCAAATTAGTTACTGTTTCATTGCCCTCCCAAATTCCTTGAATTAGTCTTTCTTCTAGATCTTTTGTTAGATAGATTGACTTGGGATTTTTGGGGCAGGATTTTGTTAATGATATTTCTGTACAGTATCTAACACAATTGGCCCTGAACTTGCCTGAAATATCAATGGAAAATATCCCCCCCACTGACCAACTTTAAGATGACAATAAGGTAATAAAGTAAGAGCACAGTAATTCTGTGAGGCAAAAGAAAAGCCAATAGTAGTGGTGAAATATAATTTTAATATTAAACTACATGAATAACAGTATCAGTTACAAAAATCAGAAAGAAATGCAAATTTTATTCAGTAACATTTATTTCCATTTGGCTGGCTTGATACCTGATATGACAGACTACTATTCCTCCTTTACATATCTTAACCTTTAAACATACATTGGTGACATGCATTATCTCAAACCAGCTTTGTTTATCCTGTGCTTACTTCTACGAACTTTACACAGTCTAGCTCAGCATCCAATTTGATGATGATGAAATAATATGGTCTAATGTCTAAGTGACATCAGAATGGGCAGGCTTGCTCCCCTCTTCCATCTCTTTCCCTTGTCCTGGAAAAATTCTCCAGCCACCTTCTCTGTGATGACACTGACACATGACAAATCTGTTTGGTGGAGCCAAATCCCCAGAAAAATAATAAATTTTTTGGCAGAATTAGATTTTTGCTTCTTTATCTTCATGAACTATTTCACACAAGAGGTGGTGCTGATGCAAGGGCAGCAAGAGCTCATGACTGAAGCAGATGAAGAAGGAATGGCAGAAGAATTTTGCCATTTTCACTGGTCATTAGATCAGCACAGCTGTATCTTCAAACTACACCTTTCAGTTCAAACTGGAGAGACAAAAGCTTTCCTTAAAGTAAGACTGAAAAAGATATGCAATATAGGAATATTTAATGAAATTTTTTTTGAGGTATATTCTTCCCTGTAATACTAGAAGGACTTTACTACTTGCTGTTGTACTTGGAAAGTACTTTAGTCTTTAAAAGTATTCACATAATGGAAATATGTTAATCAAAAGTATGATAAATTATAAACTGTACCTCTAAAGAAAATAAGCAAAAAGCCAAGTAGCCCAGTGCTTTTCTTCAACAAACATGTGGAAACATATCCAATTATTTCGGAAAGTGCCAACTAAAATAAAATGAATAATCTAAATACCAGAACTAAATATTTCATTTTATAATTCCCTTTCTCAAGAAGCTGGCTTTAACATAAACTGTGAAATGCTGTCAATCTGTCATGTTTGCAAGCTTTAGCCACACCACAGTTGTTGCTCCCTTGCCTTTGTGTATATTGCACTTTGCATTAGCAAGTAACCAAAGTGACATTAAACAGACCCATTTCTGATGAGGGTATTCAAACATTTGAATATTTCGCTTAAATACATCAGAATAAAGATCAAGGTGTACCAAAAAAGTAGTCTTACTCAGTCTTTTCATCACAGGAATTTGAAAAAAGAAGAAATATGACATAACATGTGTCTCTATACACATGGTTAGCAGCACGTGACTGTGCAGAATGTGAACATATGCACACGAGGGAGAAGAAGAAAAGAGGTCCTTTTGTTTGAAAAATCTGTGTGCAATACAGGCATAACTGCAATGGAATACTGAGAGAGTGGATGGATATTAAAACTGTTCTGTGTTCTATGACAGACATGACAAAAGGAAAGCCATAAAATGGTACTCTTTGCTTTCAGAGGTGCAGAAGGATATTGAGAACAATGTGTATCACAGAGTTTCTTACAGTCTCACAGAGCATGATGGAATTAATTATTAATGAATCCTACTGAGCCTACATGACAAAACCAGGATTGCAAGTACAAAATCTGAAAACAGTTACTACAGCGTGTACTGGCATAGAACTGGGAAAAAAAAAAAAAAACAAGTTGATTTTTATGTATGTAAAATCTAAACTTGAAGAGTTGGACCTTGTCTGCAGACAAAATAAATAAGATTCCTCACAATGATCATGAGGCCTCAGCAGGAAGGGCATGGTGGTACCAGCCTAAATGTGCTACCTTTTTCACCAACAAACATTCAGGATGTGAGTGAGGCCTTTTATAGCATGATAATACCTCAAAGGAAATCCCATTATGATGAAAATGGGGATTAGAATTTACCATACTGCCAAAGTGTGGCCAAGTAATGGTAATTTACTGATGAATGCGACCCTCACTTTGAAAAAAAAGTGTGCTGGTAACTACAGATTGTTGGGCCAGGACAGAATTTATTATATATATGAAAAATACTCACCTTGGAGGATTTAACACCTGGAAGTTTTCTCTACACTAGTGCTGTTTCTTGTTACTCTTTCATTCCACCACTGGTCACTACCAGAGATAGAAGGCTAAGTATGTGTTTAACCCTGGCTTTGTGCTCATAGAAGAAACCAAGTTAATACAGTAGCTAGCTAGTTGTGAAGTTGGCCACCATGAGAAAACACTCCAACCCTATTCTTTCTTACTAACATTAGAAGATAAAATACGATGATAAAGTGAGTTTTCAAATGCAATTTCTTTAAATAATCATGTTTGCAAAGTCAAGCATTGAAAATCAAGATAAAACCACAAACTTGCACTTGCAGCCTTTATTTGACTTCAAATATATGAACTCCGATAGGCTTAGCAACGTAATAATTTCTTTTTATGATTCATCCAATTTGCTCACTTCTCTGAGCCAGAATGTGCAGGGAAATGAGGAAAAAAAATGAATTGTCTCATGGGTAAGGTCTGCTCTCCCAGATAAATGGATATCATTCTTGTCTTTGTCCTAGAAGACTAAAGTGATATTGAATAAGTCATCTCAACCAAATTTTCCCAGGATAAACACAAACACTGGCCACATTGCCTAGATACCTGATTCAAAGAATCTGTGATCTGTTTTTATAGTTTTTCCACTAACTGTAAATAAAGGAGATGCATTATAAAAATAAGTGATGTGAATTACAGGAGTTCCATATTCCACAGCTCAAACAATGTGTAAATATTTATGGCAAAAAGTTGGAGAGGAACAGGTAAAACCCAGGGTAAATTTGGCAGGCTAAAAAAGGGAGGTAAATAATTTGTCACAGGGCACAAGAGAAAAAGCCATGCTGATCAGTGCTAGCAAAGCAAGGAAAGGTAAAAGTATCTTTGTCTTTCCTGCAGTTAATATATGCCTGGTTTAGACTGATTGACACTGCACTTTAAAGACAAAAACTAAGTCATGAAATCTTTCAAATTATCATATTTGACTGAATTTTCATCCATTGATTTTACTCCACCTGCAGCGCACTAAACAAGGTAATAATTTATGATAATTATATGAAAATATACAATTAATATTCATCACCTCTCATTTCTCATCACTTTAGATGATCAGTAATGCAGAGTAAAAATGCTGTCAGATTTCTAATTGCTTTGTAATGGGCCTGAAATAGGGAAATCGTTAAAGACAAACAATCTGTCACTTGTCTGTTACCTTAACTATCTATCACTTAAAAAACCCCTCATTAAATACATTGCTAATGAACGACAAAAGACTGTACTCAGTGTGCCCAGATGCACCTTTTTAAACAATATTGTAAATTGCTTAAATAATTCCCAAGACGTTTTCAATCATTTCTGTGGAAATTTAATGGAAAACATATATTTTCCATGCATGTTACATCTCATTTGCTCACATCATTATGACATTTAGTCTATCATATGCACATCTCCTGGGAGACAAAACTTTTTCTTTTTACTGTTGACAAATCTGATTCAATTAAAACAAATTCTGGAAGAACTCAACATTCAGATCTCTGACCCCTTTCTCTTGAAAAAAAAAAGGGAAAAAATCCATTAATAATTTAAAAATAATCTTATCTCTTCCAAGGATTTTTAATATCTAGATTAAAAAAGAAGTCCAGCATTGTTCAAAGTTGAACAAATTACTTTATCTCAATTGTTCCCAAGAGACAAAACTCAGAATGTTCATGTTCACCACTCTTTTTAGTCAGCTGTCTACTACAGCTCTGACAGAAAAATTCACTTAAAAAAATTCTTGTCACTGTACTGACTGAAGAGCCAGGATGAAAACAGCACACCAGAAATATCAGTTGGACCCCATAGTGAAATATTGTACTATTATTTGCAATATTAATTAATTGCTGATATTAACTGTCACATTAAAACGTTGAAAAAATGAAGACATAACAACTGCAAAAACTATTTATGACAAAATGTTCATCTTTGCATGACTTAAACATGCTCAGTCTCTTAAATTTATCAAAACCCAGTCAATATTCAGTTCTTATTTATGATATTGAAAGAAGTTTAGATTAGGTATTAGGAAGAAATTCTTCCCTGTGAGGGTGGTGAGGCCCTGGCACAGGCTGCCCAGAGAAGCTGTGGCTGCCCCATCCCTGGAGGTGTCCAAGGCCAGGCTGGATGGGGCTCTGAGCAACCTGGTCCTGTGGAAGGTTCCCTGCTCAAGGCAGGCGGTTGGAACTGGATGATCTTTACAGTCCCTTCCAACCCAGACTGTTCCAGGAGTCTCTATGTAGCAATATAAAACCAACACAAACAAGCAAAAAAGCAAAAAAGCTTTACTAGTCTTACCAAGACTTTGAAAAATACCATCCAGAAGTAAAAAATGTAGTTAATACTGAGAAAGTCTGGATGTTTCAGCTGGTCCATCATTTGTACTCATCTTTTACTGTAGTTGTAGAAGCACACACAGTTGTCCAGTTGTCTTTACATAATTCTCCTATAATTCTATGACAACACAGCACAATGTTACGTGACAGTTTCAAGAAAAGCATCTACTAAAAAATTAAATATTCTCACAAAAATGTCTGAAACCACCAACCTATATCCAAATTATCTGAAACAAGAGAAGGAAACTTGGTACCATATTTAGGTGTCCAGCTCCAGTGAAATGAATAGCACCTATGCATGCTTACATAATTTGTTCACTACAATTAAGCAACCCTGATTTCTTACAGACATGTAAGAAACCTCCATTCTGGGACAACAGTCCCAGGTCTTCTCCACGACTTCCTGGTGTGTCTCCACACATCCTAGACTGTCATGGCAAGTTCTCCACACTCTCCTGTCACTTACCTCCCCTTTTTTTTTTGCCTTTGGAAGGGGAAAAAGCAGCAAACCTCTGGCTACATTGAGCTGTGTGCTTACTGGCCAGAGCATTTGTGTTCAGTGTGGTTTTCCCTGCTCTCTCTACCCTACATACCCATTAGCCTTTAACAAATCTTGAACTAAATTAATTTTTATACCTCTAGAGATGAAAGATCATCAAATTGCCTTGAGACTGATCAACAGCTTCACAAATCCTTACAAGCAGTCAGGGTATGATTAGCTATTACTAACCCAAACATAACGTTATGACCTCTGAAAGCGGGTAGATTAAAAGAGAAACTGAGACACAAAGAATATAACACCAGACAAAGCCAGACAATCCTGCAGTGGTACACGAACCAAACTGTTGTATTAAATAGCCTATTTTCTTTTACTTTGGCAGGGCTGCCGAGCATGCACTGAAAAGAACAAGTGTTTCACTTCCAAAATTGTTCCACTGACTTCAGAGGTAATTTCTTAACACATGCAGCTAATTTTCTATTTAAAAACTCATTATAGATATACTGTTGCATACAATTGCTCACAGTCTCTCAAACAACTCTGTATGAGCTGGCTTCAGGTACCAATCCTATCATGACTTAAAATGGAAAAAACTCAATATGCAACACTTATCCTTGGCATAAAGGATAAACAATGGATATTGTATCCAGTCTTTAGGAGGATATTAACCATTTGTGGTGAAAGCCCAGGTGTAGTAACCAATCTCCAGGATAACACCACATATTTAAAAAACTTTTATTCAATTTCCCCCCTTCATGAGAACAGTCCCTGTCCACACACCAGCCCCAGTGAAGCAGGTGATTCATTGAGCCACACTAAAACTTTTGCCTGAGAAGCAAATTCTGATTTCAAAAGGTGCTACATAAATCAGGCCACACTTGATATGTCTCATCTGCAATTCAATGACTTAGGTGAAATATCTCATTGCTCACACTGATGCTGCAGAAGTTAGCATTGGCAGAGAGGATGGGTTGTTCCAGGGCTCATACATGGACTGACAGAGGACTCTTTCCTTTTTGACAACGTGCACGCTCACGCTGCAAATTTGACCTCTCCTACAGAAATGCATAAAGGGCAAAACACCAACCTGCTGACTGTTGTGTAGAGACACTGACATCCAGCACAGACAAAAATCAGACTAATCAGGTGTTGAGTAGTTTTGCAGATCTGATGTTTCCCCACGCTTACCCCTATCCTCACCTAGGGAAGCAAGTGTTAAACTTTAAACCAATTCTCCATGTTTATCATTCAACCCCAGCTGTCCCAATCCCTTCCTTCACTGGTGGTTAATGGGAACAATATGCCAGGAACACTTCTGGCTCTTCCTGGCAATGTTTGTACAGCCTGGCTGCTGCTCTACTCAAAGAGTTCAAAGGGTATGAAAAATGACAAGAAGTTGCTTTAATTCTAGCGTATCACATAAAAACATTGTCAGAGGATGCATGCTATACATTTAAAAGTGTAGTGTGAACTGAGTTTGCCTGGAGTAACATTTAGGGATTTTGCTAACTAGGTTTGCCTAAGATTTCAAAAGCTGGCCTACAGCACCCACCTAAGCGTTTGTGGGGGTTTTTTGTTGTGTTTTTTTTTTTTCTTTTTTTTTTCTTTTTTTTTTTGTGGTGGTCGTGGGGTTTTGTTTGTGGTTTTTGGTTTCGTGTCTTTGGGGGAGGGATGGGGATGTAAAGTTATTTGTGGTTTCTTGTTTGTTTCTAATGAGGAAACGTCTTTACATCGTTAAAACCTGCTTCCAGAGCTTAATTTTTTTCATCAAGAGGACGATCTTCCTTCCCCTTTAGGACAAGTATTTCCGAGAAAGAAACCACCGCCTTATCCCGCTTATAAGGCCGGGAGCCCAGGCTACCGAGCTCCGCCTGCGCGGCCGGGGGCGGAGGGAGCCCCGCAGCGCGGGCGGGCAAGGGAGCGGCTGCGCCCCGGGAGGCGGAGTCCCTGCGGGGAAAGCGGCTGCGGGGCGGCCCGGGCTGCCGCGCAGCGAGCGAGGGAGAACGGGATGGGCAGCGCTGCCTTCTCCCACCGAACCCCGCCAGACGGAGCCCAGGGGCGGGCGGGGTGCGGAGCAGCTCCCGCGGCCGGGACCGGCGCCGGCGGAGCCGCGGTCGCCATGGGGACGCGTCGTGCCCGGCCGGGCCGCGCTTCCTGCCGGTGCGGCGCCACTAGTGCCCGGCTGGAAACAGCCGGGGCGGCGCGGGAGCCACGCGCGCTGCGGCCCCGGCCGAGCTAAAGGGCCTAAAGGCGTAAAGCGCCACGGGGCACAGTAGGGTGTTTCCCGCCGGACGAGTTATGCGTGGCACTGCCGCCGATGGTGCGGGGCAGGTGGGTGCGCGGGGCGGCCGCGGGGAGCGGGGAGGGACCGGGGGAACCCCGGGAGTCTGGGCTGGGTCGGGCCGGGGCGGTCAGGGGGGACCGGGGGACTGCGGGGGGCCTCCGGCAGGGCCTGGCGCAGTGCGAGGAGCCGCGGCCTAGGCCGGGCTGCGGCGGCCTCCCTGGCCGTCCCCGCCCGCTGCAGAGGCCCGAGGTACTCGCGCCGGGGTTGAGCGGTGGCGCCGCTGTGGGGAGCGGTGTCGGAGAGCCCGGTCCGGCGGGCGCTGCCTTTCGGCTTGTTCTCAAAACGCGGGTGGGACCGGGTGCGTGGTGCTTTCCCCTGGAGTGGTGGGTCCCGCGGTCTGCTCGTAGCTCTGCCGAGTTTGAAACTTAGGTTTTTTTCCCATGAAAGAAATGTTGATTCTGAAGTACGACGATAGTCATCAGGGAGCAGTTTTAGTGCTGAAATGGAAAAAATCCCAAACCTTTTTTTTGTTTTGTTTCACAATTAGTTAGTTTGTAGTTATAGAACTTGTCTATTTATAGAGCTCTTGCCTACTGACAGTGTTATCTCTTACCTGATAGTTCGTGGTCAATCAGCTACTGCAAGCTTGGGATTCCAGCACACCTAAGAATCTGCGTGAAGCTCAAGCATTGCCGTTCTACTTCTAGCATTTAGTCCTCCTGTTTATTTTTTTCTTCCTGTGTCATTAACTTGGTGAAAGATAGCCAAAATTGAAAACCACACTTCTAGTTAGATTTTAGTAACCTCTGCTAACTTTGTATGTTTTGGTTCATTTTTGGTTTTTTGTTTTTACATTCTCTTCTGCTTTAAGAAAGTTGTCTTCTTTCTCAGCAGGATGAAGGAATTCCCATGCTCTGAATGCCATTTTGTAAAAAACAACACATACCTTTTCTTGTGTCTTCTTGCATGGATCTTACTCCCAAACTGAAAAATATCACACTTTTATGTACTTCACGTGTTCATGTATTAAGTACAGCATTGCTTCAAAATCAAAAGTTTGTTTTAAAAAGTGTCTGTATAAAAGGTGTATCTGCAGTGTGGGTCATTTTACATACAACATGATTTTTGAAGAAGTATTAGTGGCTTCTGAAACATGATATGCTGAGGCACTTGGACAGGAAACACGAGACTTCACATATGGCAATCTATGGGATGGAATGGTCACATGAATTAAGCTTTTTTTGCACAATAGTTCTCATATAATGGTGTAGAGGTCCTGGAGGGCTACAGTCAGTTCCGTGATCCTCTAGTTTGCCAGGTCCTTGTTTTTGCTTTTTCTGTTTCTCTTTCAAATTGTAATTTCATTTATTCGATTTTCTTACACAGTGCTGAGGACGTGATTTCAAAGCCAGTCAGGCTATGGCCTTTGAAAGGATAAACCAGAAGGACTGGTACAAGGTCCTGGGGGCCAAACCATCGGACAGCCCAGCAGAACTGAAACGGAAATACCAAAAACTCGCTTTGTTGGTATGTCTGGATTTGATATTTAAGATGCACGAAAGTCATTTTTATAAACCAAGAAGGTAATAGTTGCGATTATTAAATAAAATAATTTGGTTTTACAGTTTCTGTATCGATGTGATTGATCAGAGTACGTTTGTAATATCAGTTCACCAAGGCTGGGTTAAGTTTGAAATAAACGTCTACAGTTTATGAGTTTTCAGCAGATTTGCAAAGAGGGGTTGTGGTGTTCTGATTCCAGAACACTGATGTGTCTCCCAGCTTTGCTAAACTGAGACAAGTAATCGTTTATCAGGTGCTGGATAATCAGGCACACAAGTCAAAAAGTCTTTGTAGCACATGAAATTTGCTAATTGATACTTGTGGTATTTACTGTCATGCGAGGTACAGTGTGCTGAATACAATCCTTGAGTACACAAAGAAAAAGAGGTTTTTTCCTGATAGTCTGCAGTAATGAAATAAAAAACGCATAGGAGGAAAACAAGTTAATTTTATTGAGAAGTTTCTGGTGAGTTTTTGTGGAGTTGTATTCTTGGTCATACATCAAGACCTCATGTTCTGTGAATTCCCCTAATTTTTTCTGTACTGCTGCTATATATGCATAAGAATCTCGGAGCTTTACCAGATTACTTGGTGTGATTCTTGGTTATTCTGTTTTACTCCCTCCCCTGAATTTGGTCATTTTGCTCAAAAAGTGCTTTGGTCTGGGTTTCTGAGGAAAATTGAATGTCTTTTTTGATACTGTTGACTGTTTTCAGCTGAATTTGATAGACAAATAGAATTCCCGAGGTAACTAAATTCCTGTTTCTTGAAAGCTGGTGACTTGGTAGAGAAGAAGAAAGGAGGTGAGCAGAACCCAGTTTTTATAGGAAAAATTCTCTTTTCTGTAGGAAGCTGCTAGGTAGACTGTCAGTATTGGCAGGGTGGGTGCTGGAGCATGTGCATGGCAGATTTGAGGTGGTTTGAGGTGTCAGAACAAATGTGATAAGAAATTGGGATTTTTAAGTTAGGTAAAGAGAATGCCAGTGACCAGGAGACTGAGTTTTGTTAGAGTTGAAATAAATTCATGGGTTTGGGGAGGAGGTTGTTCATTTTTATGTTGGTGTGAGTTTCTTTAAATAATTTTAGTTCTAGCCACTATAAAAATGGTTTTAAAGTTTGGTCATTTCACCAGTATGTTCCAATTTTACACATTTTGGTATTCTTCAGCTGAATTTGCTAGTCACCCCCTGCTGTACATCTACGCCTCCTGAGTGCTTTCTGTGAACTTGTTCCTTTGTCTAAAACTGATTCATGTACTTAGTTTTAAGTTTCTACACCTGACAAGATATTCGTGTGCAGATATAGGACATAAATCCTTTGTTTCTCACTATTAAACTTTGATTATTCTAACGGAGGAGAGGGCTTTGGAAACCAAGTTTCTTAGTTTCCCTTTAAATAGAAATCATTGTTTTCCTGAACCTCCTAATAGTTTTGTTCTACTGAATTGCTGGTAAAATGTGAGTAAAAGATTAATAAAGATCTCTTTGTTCTTAAATACCTGAAAGGTGGCTGTAGTCAGGTGGGGTTGGTCTCTTTTTCCAGGCAACAATTGACAGAACAAGAGGACACAGTCTCAAGCTGTGCCAAGGGAAATTTAGGTTGGATGTTAGAAAAAAGTTTTTTGCTGAAAGAGTGATAAAGTTCTGGAATCATTTGCCTGGGGAGGTGGTGGAGTCACCATCCTTGGATGTGTTTAAAAAAAGATTGGATGTGGCACTCAGTGCCATGGTTTGTTGAGGTGGTGTTAGAGCATGGGTTGGACTCGGTGATCTTGAAGGTCTCTTCCAACCTGGTGGTTCTGTGGTTCTGTGGCTAATGAAGGTGATCAGGGGACCATGGTGTAAAATACCTCTTCTGTTCAGATGGGGGGCTAATTTAAGTGTAATACTGAAATAGAATTAATATATTTCTTTTCCTATGAATTGGTGTATAATAATGGAATTAAAATCATAGGTGTTGTTCAGAGCTGTTAACAGAAGTGAAACTACACATCTTCTCTTAGTTACAGTGTGAAAGTGCCACAGTTGTCAAGCCGACAGGTTCCATGGATGGAAAAGCTGTAAGACTTTCCTGAAAGAAAAGTCTGCCATGGCATATTAACACACAGATGTTCTCTCTGATTCAGGGATTCATGAGCTGTGGACTTCTGAATACTGGATATATAAGGGGAATGTTGCTGAATGTTTGTTTTATCCTGATGCTGTTCCCTGGTCATCCGCTGTGCATTGTTAGTGAGAAGTACAGCACTGGATGGACTTGTTGCGTTACTTTTTGTGTCCTTTCAGATGAAGTCCCTCTTGCTGTCCAGGCTGGCCCTTGGAGTTTGTGGTAACTTCTGAGCTCTGAGTGCCCAGGTGCTCCTTGGGTTCTCTGATGCAGTTACTGGAGATGGGGGTGGTACAAGTAGCACTGCCAAGGGCGGGGGACAGGGCTGCTTGCAGGTACATGCAGATTTTTAGACACTGGAATAGCAGATGAACACAGCCATGTATTGCTTCTTAAAAGATGTCATGTCAAATTTTATGGTCAGTGCAGAATGTTTTCCAATTTTTATATAGCTGCAGAAGTTAATCTCCTGAAGAATTATGCTGTGCTAATAGTCCTAAAATCCAAAGGATTGTAAAGCAACGTGCATGTTGGATACCAGCTGCAATTAATATGACATGGATTCTGTAATCATGAATATTCCAACCACATGGGTGCCTTAGCATCAAGCAGAATAGATGGTGGAATTTATTTTTAAACATAATTCTACTGTTAAAATAAAAATGGCAAATCTCTGAGTCCAACCCTTTTTCGAGTGATCCCCAATGCTTCATGCTGAGCATTTGCTTTTTGCCATCTGCTATTTTCTGTATTTGTCAACACATGTATGCTTAGCATCTTGAAGGAACAGGCAGATGTAAAATTTCCAAAGCTAAAAAGAGTTGGAGATCTTGCCATATGTCATCCAAAAGATAACTGTATTTGCAGTTAAATCTCAGGATTGACCTTAATAATACAAAGTAGTACACAATTAAAAGTGATTGAATTGTAGCTTTGTAAGAATGACTTCATCAGGGCAAATTTGCTTAAAACTGATGAATTTTTAAAACCAAACCCCTTTTTAATAATTCTAACAAATTGAGGATGGAAGAGGTTAATAACCCAGAACAAAACTGTACCTAGACACCCTACTAGAGAGAATATTTTTTTCTTTACTACACTTAATTTTTGCATTTTGTCAGGTTATATGTGTTTAAGTGAATTATTTTACTGTAGATAATATCAGTTCAGTCCTTAAGAATAGTATTAATTTGATACAGAAAAGGAATTTGGGCTAAAAGTAGGTATTTTTTTTCTCACCCGCCCCTTCTAATTATTCAAGCATCTTATAAAATTTCCTTGAGACTTAAATTAATTTTTTAAATAATTCTTGTGTACTTAGGTGACTCTGATACCTGGATCATCTTGATACTCTATTATTGTAAGAATCAGTAGCAGCTGAAGATGACAGACTTTGGGGCACAAGATGCATGTGCCATTGTCAATTCTATAAAAAGCTTATTTTTAAAAGAAATTAAAACTTTTGTGTATGGAGGCTCATACTCTGGCACAAAGCTCCAGCCAGTAATTCTGAAAGGAAAAAAAAAATGCAAATGAGTGCTTTGAAACCAGCATAGCTCAATGCAAAGATTCCTTGGCTGGCTGTTACAAACTCATGCTAAAGTGCTTTCTGAAGCACAGAGGACTTGTAGTTTCTATACTCTGAAAGCAACCCGGCCAATTCTGAGAATTAATATCTTGTTGAAGTGGTAGGAATAGGTCTTTAATCTTCTGTCTTTGGAGCATGCTGGTGGGTTTGAGGTATTTGGGATACACACAGCCCTTTATCCACAGTTAGATACACGGTAGTTTCAACAAGGTGATTTCTTAAATGGATAAATGGGTTTTGTGCTCTATGCATGGTTTTTTAAGGAATCCATGCAGCTTTTAGGAAGGACAGTGCTTATGTTCCATTTCTAAATGTGTGTAAAATCAACAGAAGATAAAATTAGAGCAACAAAAATAGGACATTCAGGGGAAACACCCCCCACACACCTTATTATTGGCACAATTTTTGCATTTGCTTTTGGTCTAGCACTTTGTGGTCAAATAATAAGTTGTCAGATTGTTTTTGAATTTTTATGTAACTGCTTTATATTTGAAAACTGCTTTTCACCAGGAATAAAGTCACCAAACGCATAAGCTTTGTCTAGCTGAAAATCAGGTGTCTGTTCCTGTTGATGCTGATGATATTATAGGATACCTTTCAACTGGAAAAAAATTATTGTGCAGGAAAATTATATGCTGCTGTTACAATGTGTGCCCTAATCTTAAAGAAAATCCATGTAATTTGAGCAGGCAGTATGCAAGAAGCTCTTATTTTTAATATGGTAAGGAAATAAAATGTGCCATTTAACACAGAGTGTTACAAAGATTATCTTTTTTATCAAAAGGGGTGGGGGGTGTGTGTGTGTACATAAATACAAAGTGTTAAGGTTCTCACTTGATCTGTTTGAAAGAGTAGAAGATTTGCAAACAGAGCATCAGGCATAGGTGAGAATGACTCTCAGCAACAGTAATTAAGGAAATTAGTAGACATTTAATTTAATGAGGCAAAATTACTTCAAGAAGAGATTATTCCATGGACCATGTTTAAAGGAAAGACATATGACTTTCTGGAGAGCAAAAAATCTGTTATCTATTTATGTACACATCTAAATTCTGCAATCACAAGAAATGCAGAAGGTGTCATTTATGTAAAGTTAAAGAGCTGCTTGCATGATTGCTCTTTTAAAGTTTGTTGCAAGGTAGATTCAGTATTACTCCTGAAAGGACCTGCCTACTGAGTAACTTCATGCTGAGTTTAAGTTGAGAATTTGAAACTTAAAAATGAAAACACTGAGTTTTGTATTGGAAGTCTCATAATAATGCTTATCATGAGAATCAGGCAGTGTATGTATTCCTCTTTCAACAGCCTTGGCTGGTTTTTTATTTTTTTGTTTGAAAAGCAGCATACTTGTTAGTGGTATTGAACAGATCATTGTGCTTAGCTAATTCTAACTTCACCTAACTGGTAGAAAATGGATTTGTAATTTGACAATATAAACAGAACACGTTCAGTGCAGCCTGGCTGGAGCTTGACTGGAGTTAATCTAATTGCTACAGAGAGAAAGATAAGCTATCAACTTTAATACAAAGGACTATTGTTTTAATGCACAGGGTAGTTTGAGCTGTTCTTTACATCTGATTTACTAATTATCACTTTAATAAAAAGAAGGGGGCATATTTTCAAGTTGTGACTTGAGAAGTTGATTACTAGCCTAGGTAGTACCAAGTGAAGCTCGGTGTTAGAGAAGTCACTAATTCAAACAGCTTCATTAGCCAGGTCATGATCGTGCTGCTGCTGTTTAAATTATGAGTTGGGCGATATATTCACCTGACTTTGGTGTTGGTTGTTGTTTGGTTTTCCCTTATACCAGAAGAGTTCACCGTGATATTTAATAGGCGGTCTGGAGAACAGGGAGCTACACTGGTGATGATTATTTGTAGATGTTGGAGTAACAGGAACTTTTCTCAGTCTGAGTAGCACCACAGAGGCGTTGCATGTGTCAGGGTGGAGATTAAAGCTGAGCACCGTGGAGCTGCTTAAAACTGAACTCCGTGGAGTGGTGTGACGCTGCCACTGCTGGCTCCGTCAGAGCCCCGGGAAGCTGCGAAGCTGGTGGCAGTCTGTCCTTGGGCTGTAGGTGCTCCCCTGCAGTAACTGTGTTGTACAGAATTAGGCAGCTGCTAATCCAGTGAAATTCAGGGATTCACCAGGAGCTGGAGGGTGGACCCAGCACACATCCTGCACGGGAAGTGACTGAGAAAGGTGTGCTGACTTGCAGAAAATACGGGGTGTGGACAGAGATCATGGACAGAGGTAAAGAGAGAAAGGATGTAGTGAGGTGTCTTAGTAGAAAAAGGGGTAGCCCGGTCTCACTCAGGGAGTGATGTCTCACTTACTACTATGTAATGTGTAATGATTTTTTAAAGATGTAGGTGACTTTTAACAAGTGGATGGGGTGTGAATATCCCTACAGAAGAAAGCTTTATTTTTAACTTACATAGAATATGAGAACCCATAGCATCACAAAATAAGCCAGCAAGTAAGTGCATTGCTTATCCAGGTAGTTCAGCCAGTTGTGAAAGTAATGTTAGTTTCAAAAATTATTTCTAGATTTAACCTGTTTACTTACAGCGTTACTGTCCACAGCTCATTTGTTATAATGAGCAGCTTCTGATACCGCCTCCTTTGTAGATTTATGGTTCATATATAACAGAATGGGCATCAGGCTATTGAAATGGGAGATTTGGCCAATATGTGCTTGGCTTTTGATATCATTTGTGCTCTGCAGAGGAATCTGATGCCTCTCTTGAACATTTTGTGCCCTGGTTATGTAAGTTATTCATTGTAACTTATATTAAAAAAAGGATCTATACTGTTGTTTGGTAGACTTTTTGTGAAAGGTGTTCAATACTCACAAATATTCACTGTGTCCTGAGTCAGTATAAAATTAAAATTCCAATTAAAAGTAAAATCTTAAGTAGTAGCTTATTAAATGCCATAAAGATGTTTCTTTAATATTTACAAGTGTTCTTTCAGCATTTTGAAGAGATATTTAAGTAGTTTTATATTGTGCAGTTTGCTTTTCATCGAATTTCTAAAGTGAGATGTTTGAAATAAAAATCATATAGCAAAAGATGTGAATTAAAGCACAAAGAAGGAAGCTACAAAGACCAGCATAACACTTTCACATCATAAATGTTCTGGTTATTCTGATGTTTGAACAGCCACAGTCAAGAGTGCCTTGAGCTGTTCAGCATTTCCAAATCGGACTATGCATTCAGGTGTCTACTTCAGAAATTTTAAACATTAAGTCAATTATTTAAAGAAGCTGTAAGTCCAGAACAATAGTTTGAGGATAATAAAAGTGTGGTAGAATCAATCATCTTGCAGTAGCTGTGTTTATGTAAGGATGTCTTATTGCTGTTAAAGGAAATCAACCATGTTTGTGTTGAATCTGAAATAGTTACTACATCTTTAAAAATATTGTTATGTGATGTACTAACCTATAAAACTCAGTGTTTTGGAGACTTGTGGGGATTTTTATTATTTAGATAAATTATCTGTGTCTAATTTTGTCTTCTGTTTGAAATACATAATATAATTATTACAGAAAATTGTTAAAGCAACACATTCTAACATTCCTTCTTTCCTTCATCTTTAGAGTCAGAAAATCCTGATCTGAATGACATAACTGTCCCACCCTCCATCTTTTCCTTGCCTCAGTGCATCACAAATGCTTCCTCATCTCCCATTAAGCTCAAATGCTCAGCACACATGAGCTCATTTGAGCTGATTTAATGCAGAAGCGAATTCATATACCTGAAGGCTTGGCTTATAGGATACTTTGTAGATAGCTTATTATTCTAGAAAAAAAGTTCAACTTTTTGTAAACTGCCAGTCATTTGGACAAACTCTTTTTCATTTAATTTTCAGTACATTAAAAGTAATGTTTCAAGGCTGAAAAGTCAGTAGTCTGCTATTGACTGACTGTTGTCAAACTTGACCCTTCATTGCTATTCCTTCTAAATTAACAAATGAAAAAAATCAGTCTGTTTTGCTTGGATTTATGACCTAAGAATGTCCATAGTCAAAGAAGGTAAAGATGAATGAGTTTGCTGAGCCAGCACCTTAGCTAAACGTTTTTCTTTCCTTGGCAGAACATTAGATTGTAACTAATGAGGTCTTTGAGGAGAGGCTGAACAAGAGCTGCTCTTTTAAGAGGTACTTATCTTCTGTCAGAGCAATCCAGGATTGGCTCCGACTGCTACAGAGGAGCAATGCCAAGGATGGGCTTGGGAGGATTCTCCCAGTGAAACTCTGGTTTCTGTAAATGTTGCTGTTGAAACTCAAGGGATAAAATCCTTGCATTATTCCTCTACAGTTGCTGACCTGTGCTAAGTTTTGGCTTTACCTTTCCATCTCCTTCTCTTGACTATTCCTTTCTAAAATGGGGCAGTTTCGTAAAGGCTAAGACTGCCTAGATAGAGTGTTACTAAATATCAGTGTCCGAAAGCTCAGTAATGAATTCTGGTAGAGCAGAATATTCTATTGACATGTGCTTTCCTAGAGTCCCCCTCAAAGTGTGTCCCTTTAGGGTTGTGAGGACACACTGCCAAAGTTGTTTCCTGGCTGCAAATGGAGAAATTTGCCAACCATGTCCATGTAAACTGGAAGTTAACACCAAACTAGTGATCAATTCAGATAGGAACACATCCTTCAAGCCTATGAATAAATCCAATACAAACTAATTTCTGAGTGTGTGTGATTCCGTGGATTATGTTTGGAATTGTTTTGTCACTGAGGCTATGAATTTTTGAATTAATGCTGACTTCTTTGTTTGTTGTTGCTGTTAGGGTTTTTCTCTGTTGTGTTTTGTGCTGTTTTTGCAAGGAGGTTCTTGCCTGTTTGGTGTTTTTAGTACTGGTTTTCACAACTTAGTAAATTCTGTTAAGTTGTTGCTTTTTATGTCCATTTTAAAAGTTGTAATTCAACAAAGGCCGAACCTGTTATTTCGAGATCTCAAATGTCTTCAAACACTGTAGTGATTCTGTATTGCTCTCAGAGATGGGAAAGCTGAAATAGTTTCAAGAAAACAAAAAATCAAAACCACTTGTATGCAAGTGTTGGAGTTATGGTTGCTAATAAACAATATTTTAAAAGCAGTCCTGTATTCTTCAAGGCCTGCTTTCCATCTGCACCTGAGGTGCCTTAGGGACTTTGATTATTTTGCATTATGCTTAATCTGACCTCTTAAAGGTGTGAGGCTGTTTTCAGGTATTCCAGATGAATTGGAAAATGAATGTTATACTTTGGTTTGGAATATTGTGTTAGTGACTGGGGCAGGGGGGCAACACAGAAAACTGTGCTTTGTGCTCAGCAGCTCTTAGGAAGTTGAGGGTATCAAAGTATTTGACTTCTTTGCCTGCAGAAGGGTTTTCCTCTTGGAAGTTCCAGTGCCAGCTGAAGGCTCCTGCCCCAAACTGCCTGTCCCTGCCAGATGTTACTCAGCCAGGAAATAGCATCCTGTGGGTTTTCCTTCAAGCACTACTGTTCATGTCAGCTGGAAAGGTTCATCCCCATTTTTTCAGTAGTTTTAAGCTTGGTTTGGTTTTCTGGAGGGTTTTGTTTGTTAGTTTTTTTTTAGAGATTTATTTTTTAGAGATTTATTTTTTTTTTTAATAATAAAATAGAGGATTCGGGAGTTAGCTTTCACATGAAAGTAGCATTTGCCTTAACTATTTTCCTAACCATTTGTTTGTCTGGAATTATTCTATGACTAGGGCCACAATAATCTATGCCTAAACAACAGAGTATTGTTTAATGTGACATTTAATAGTGTAAATTGTAATCATAGGACCCAGAAATTCAGAAAAAATGTAAAATTCCCTTTGTATTTTTACCTTTATACTACTGTAAATTTAAGTGTTTGTTTTTCCCCTTCATCCCTTTGCTAGTTTTTGATGGATTTTCTATTGGTTTTTCTTCTCCTGCTGTATAGTGTAGTTTTCAAAGGGCTTTTTGAAGTACCTCTTGAGGCTCTTGGGTCACTCTTCATAGGAAAATAAGGGGCCATGGAAAGAGAAGAAAATGAAAGAGTCTGTTTCTAAAGATGTACTTTTTCGTTAACCATAGCTTCTGATTTTTCTCCTCATTTTCCTACCTTCATTAGCCAAATAATTGTTTTCTTCTATTTATACAACAACAGTTGATTTTATTTTCCATCAATAGAAACTGAAACTTTTACACTTGATTTCAGCATTGTTTGTTCAAGAGCTGAGAGGGGTGAGAGATGTGAATATTTAATATGAAAGTTGTGTGTGGCAATTACTTGCTGTTTGATCAGACTCTTCCCAATGTCATGGGGTTAGATCTTTCCAGAGAGTGGGGAATTGGGGCTGAAAGGACCGAGAGTTCATTACTTCAGTTTCTGTAGGATGGACTGGTGATTGCTGCTGCAGATGTGGGGGCCATTTCCCTTGCCAGTGCAAGAGGTTATGTGTCTCATCTGGTGGAAGTTTCCAAGCAAGAATCTGCAGTTCCTTGTTTTTGCAGGGGAAGCTGGAGGGCTGTAAAATACCAGGTTCATGGAGTGTTGCCTTGGTCCAAGAGGAGAGCCACTGTCACCAGTTAACACCAGTAAAGAGTGTGGAAGCTCAATGTAGCAGGGCGATGCTACAGTACCATGATAAAAGCAATTGCATTTAGAGTATGTCTAAACAAGATAGCTTTAAAAAAACCCCAGCATGGAAATTAATGAGTTTATGACAGTGTAGTTTAGTCTATGGGGTTTTTTAACTGCACTTTGAGGACTCCAGTAATTTTCAAGAATTTGCTGCACTGGACTGATAGTCCCATCCTGTGTTTCTACTGTGCATCTGTCAGTGAACGCCCGTTTTGTGTTCTGCATAACTGTTGCACATTGCTGTGTACATTTAATCCTAACTTTTTTTTTTTTAATTCTGGCTGGTTTTAAAAGAAAGCAGTTTGTGTTGTTCTGTGGGTGTTTTCTTTTAAAATTATCCATTGGGTAATGAATAACTAAAATGTTAGAGGAAAACTCCTTTTGCCTCCAGAGTGCTGTCTTGAGGATGTTTTGCTGCAAATATTTGAGTCACAGCAAATACTTCCTTATAGTTACTGCTATAGCAACAATAGTGTTATCTGAAATATTTCTGTTCTGGTGGATTTTATTTGTCTCAAGCAAAGGTGTAGGTCTGCTGTGCTGAATGTTGTGTATAACAGTAGTTATTTCTGGGCAGAGGGTTATGAAAAAGATTATTAATGTATGTAAAACATGCAAGCAGTGGAATATTGTGTGGGAAGATTGATACTTGCACAATAGTTTTGATCATGGCAGATTATAAGGAGGAAAAAGGGACAAGACTGGATGCAGTTTTCACCAGCTAATTGATCAATGAGCAATGTTAAAAAAAAGTCATAGAATGGATAAGTTCTAAGAGATAAGGAAAATGAAATGGTCATCTTTTATTTTTCCACAAATAAGGAACATTTCCCATGAGTAAGAATCATCTTGGAGGTGGACAGCAGAGGCTGTAATTAGTGTCAAGGCTGATAACAAAATCAGGTAGGGCAAGGCTAAAGTTGTTAAAAAGCTTAAAGGTTGTTTGTGTTTGGGGGGAAAAAAGGAAGAAGAGATGGACTGAAGTAATGAATCAAGTAGATAAATTCCTTGCTCTCTAGTCCAGCTGTCATTGGATAGACATCCTTTGGGCAAGTTTAAATCTCTATATGAAAAGAATGAATGTCACAAGAAGCTCTTCACTTTCTGTTTCTCCTCTTTGTAAGTGGAACAAGCAGGGTCCTTCCATGTTCCTTGCTATCTTCTGCCAATTGAGTGAGCATGTTGAAAAGATTGTTTGTGGACTAGGAAGGCAAGTTTAAGACCTGGCATCATCCTTTTCATGGAAGTGAACAAGTTTTACACTTTGGAGAGAGTGCTTTGTAAAATCAGTGAAATACAAAAAGCACCTTCAAAGTTATCTTGTTTTGTGCTATTTTAACATAAGAGCACTGCTCACTTTTCTTTCTTTCTTTTTTCCCTTCCCGAATGCTTGTCACATGAAGCTTTTCAGTATTGAATTGCTAGTTACTTCAGAGGGGGTAGCTTACAAAATGCAAACGAGTGTGAAGCCTGACCTAGTGAGGGTCCTCACTGCTCACTGTGAGCGTCCTACTGAAATGCACGTGTTACATCCCTGGTATTCCTGCGGACGAAATTCAAGTGCCGCCTTTAATCCACTGAACATACATCTTGCCTGTTCCAGTCTTTGTGTACAGGAAAGGATGTTTTCCCAGCAGTTCAGTTTAGGAAGACTTTAGGGGACGAAATGTGAAGCAAATGTTTAAAAACAACAATAAACTTTGGGACTCGCTCTGGCCCCCGTTGCTGGTGTAGTGCAGAGGGACAATGCCGTGTTTTGCTGTAACCTGGTAAGCATTAGGTGGCAGTAGCGTGTTGTATTTGGCAGCTGCTTTGTCGTTGGGTTTTATCTTTGGTATCTTCAGTGCAGTTTCATAAATGGAGAAAGCATGTATTTTATTTCTCGTAGTTTTTTTAAAATGCTGATTTATGGTTGCTTTGGCTGTGTGACTGTAAGGGCAGCTGTTTGGTGTGCATAGGTGGGATTAGTGTGCTGCAATATGTGCACAGTGTTTGTGACTTTTTTTCTGGTTTGTAGTGCCTAACAATGATAACATTATCCACACATATTTTGATGATAAATATGCTGTTAATAGCCAAGTGAGTTTGGTTCTGCAGCCCTTACTTTTTCATAAGCTGTTACCATATAACATAATATAGCCTGTTAGATGAAGTAGGCTGGGGTTTTTTGTTTTTTTTTTGCTTTTAGTCTTTATTCTTAGATAAAAAACAATCATAGTCTCAAGAGAAAGTTGGTAGGAACATAATTAACCTTTCAGCACAGTGGTGTTATTGTCACTCCGGATCTTGGACAAGTGCAGCTACCTTGTGGCCCTTTTGGAGGGTGTTTTTTCCCTTCATCCCTGTTTCTCACAGGTAAAGGATCTCAAGGATTTCAGAACTGTGTTGCATTGTATTAATTGGGCAGGATGATCAATTAATGGAAGAAGAGCAAGAAAGTGTTGACAGAACATGCTACCTAATTAGTACTTGATGGACCATGTAGGCCACAGAGTGCCCAGGCTGTGATGTCGCAGGGTGGCAACTATACAAGACCTTTATATGCAAAATAGGCCTGTGGAAAAGGCAGGGAAGGAAGTCTTCATTGCTGAAATATTTCCCTTTCCACTGCAACCTTGGGGGAAGCTTCATACTTCATAGAAGGAGCGCATATCAAATTATCAACTCTGTTTTGTACGTCTTGCTCTGAAGTCATGTAGCCTTTTGTTTGCTCAGGTATTTTTTAACATAAGAGCTGATCTACAAATCGTTGTTCTTTTTTTTTAAATAAAACTATGTAGCAAGAGAGAAATACTAGGGCAGTAAGATTTCCTGATGGTTCCTGTGATAAAATGGCAAGCAAAAGGATTCTAAGGGAAGGGCAGTCAGCACCACAATGCTCGAGGGTTCCGCCCCAACTGGTTTTTGATTACACAGCAGTGCTCAAGAGTTTTTCAGGTGAAGCTTAAGTAATTCTGAATTGAAAAGCACTCTGAGTCTAGGAAGGTAGGATGCCAGAATTATTTAGTTACTGGTAATTAGTTGTTTTTTTCCATTCATTTGTATAAATAAGTTGCTAATTAATTCACATTCTTCATTCAGAAGTTCTTCCTCCAGTGACAGAAGTTTAATGTTTACATGGTTAAATGGAAGATTTTTTCAAAATGAACTCATTTTCTCCTGCAGTTTAAGCTCCTTTGTTTTACTGAGATAAACATCTTCCTGTTTCAGAGTACTTTTGTTGAGTAAATGACCTCTCCTTTTTTTGTGTGTAAAACAGTGTATTTTTTTACCCTGCCCTAATTTTATAACTTCAGCTGGTGAAGTTGGAAAATGGCTTCTTTCTGTGACCTTTCAGTGAGTGCCACAGGGTGGGGGCCAAGTGCATGTTTGTCACCTTTTTCCTTGGTTGTCACAGGTGGCTAAAACATGCTTTTCTTAAATTTTGTTAACCAAAAGTTCAAATTCCAGTTTAATAACTGAATTGATAATTTGGCCTGTGTTCTGATTTCAAACCATCCACAGAATGGATTGTGCAAGAAAAACAGTTCAGCCCTAGAGCACAGCAGCCAGTCTGTGCTCTGTATATCCTGCCCACAAGCAGAGCAAATGATCATTTGGAGGTGTTGTGCTTGGGTGCTCAGCTATAGCTGACATATGCATGGCAAAGGTAATACCAGATCTGGGTGTTAGTTCTGTTACATGCTGATGGGGATTTGTGGCTGAAAGTATTCAGTGTGACAATGGATGTAAAATTAGCCAAAGTGTTAACTTTAAATGTAATTACAGAGCTCTTGAAGTGTTGTAATTGCATTATATGGTTCCTTTTCCATGCTGTGTCCAGCAGGGAGACTGCTCAGCTTTACATTTTGGTGCTTTATCAGCTGATCTGGAACTTTCAATACATGCTGCATAATTTGATTGAAAATATTGCTACAAGCAATGACAGTTCAGAACTGGAAATGTGCAGTTTTGCCGGGGTGGGGGGTGATGAGGGGAACCCACTCTCCTACACTGTGTTAAGCTTAGCTGATAGTATTTCAGATCGAGACGTTTAGTATCTTGGACAGCTTTAAACATAAATTTATTGTGCCATGAGACCAGTAGAAGCAGAATTACTTGTTCATGAGGGCTGGGACCTGGACCAGCCACACTTGAACCTGTTTGAGGACAGAGGTTACAGGGTGGGTACCTTGCATAAAAACCCAAAGTCAGTCTGAACTTTGCAGTGGAGGCAGGGTTTTTCTACCAGCTCTCACACTAATCCTGCTCACAATCTGCAGCAAGAGACCCTCTGATGAACGCTTCTGGATCAAAGCAACAAAACTCTTATTTCCAAATGTAATTTTAGAAAGAGGAGGAATGCTGCACTAAACTTAATTGTCCAAACTTGATTCCAAAGCTATGGGAAGATGAAGACTGAACACAGTCTTTTTGTGGAGAGAGAGAAAAAAACTGAGTACAAAGAGAACGTCAGCCTACCATAATATTTTGATTTTTGAAATTACTTAGAATAGTTGTTGATTTCTTAGATATTTATAGATGTGGCTTAAATATTGTGGTCATACGGCCAGATTGACAGATTTTGTTTTAGGAATTGTAATTGCTTTCTTACAAAAATGTGTCCTCATGGTCTGTAAATAACTAGAGAAATGGATGCAATTATATGACCCAATCCAGCCCTTGTTTAGCAGTTAATTTCTCCAGATTTCTATGAGCATTTGTTCCGACCTACACAGATTTGGTTGTTGGTTTAAATCTAGCCAAGGCTGGTGGTGTCTTAATTGCTACCACAGAGCAACCATTTGGCCTGTGCGAGATGAATGTTGTCAAGGTACCTTCTGCAAGGCGGACATTCATCCACTGGGAATGTATCAAGAAAGTTTTCATTAATTGGTCCCTTTGTTGGCATTTGTGGCAGAGCAGCCAAAAACTGAGTATGAACAGACACTATGTCAGGGGGTGAGATTTATTGGCAAGTCTCAGTAAAAACTGGTATTTACTACATACATTTTAAGCAGGGGCAAAGGAGTTTCCAACTAAGAACAGCCTGGCATTAAATTTACTCTTTTTTTTTTTTTTACAAGAATTCAAACTCAATCAGAAGTTAAATAGGAAATAGCCAGTTAATATTTTTCTTCTTAATGTTGACTGTCTTGCAGCTTCTTTTTAATGTGATGTGAAGTGTTATGATGGGCTGTATAATGTACAGACAGATTTGCATGGACCTATAAATACTTGTGTCAGATGAGAACACTTTGACAGTTTGTCCTGACTTCATTTGCTTAACCTGTAGATAATAACAATTACAGTTAATAATGTATACATGTAGAATAAAGCATGACAAATGTTTTTAAACATAGTTGCCAATTTCGATATTTTTATGTTCATATTAATTTTTGTACTTTGATCTTGTTGCTTTGTTAAAAGGATGCACTTCAGTATGTTGTAAGGGACATACTGGTAACGATTTGTGCATTTTGTCTTAGTGCAGCATGCTTGTTTGTTTAACTTTGTACAGAGCAAGGCTGTTTGCATGACGCTTGCTGTTCTGCTTGCTTAAGCCCATTTCAACTTTTTTTGTGTCATAGTGTGCTATAAATAAAAACAGTTTATTACTCTGAGGGAGAGTTCTGATTCTGAAATTTGAATATATTGCCTGTGTGATATTGAGCTTCGATACAAGAATAAACAGATTGAACCCCCAAATACTGATAATCTGATTGATAAAAGTGCTTGGTATTAATCTGTCCAGTTGCCCTAAGGAGTCAAAGTTTCATCCTCTTGGATTCCCAGCCATGAGTCTGGTGATGTGGTTGGAAAATGATGGCTTAGGTTTCTCTCTTCATCCAGCTGCTTCCAGTGTTTCCCCCCTCCTCATTCTCTTTCTGTTCTGAGCAGTGGAGTGTCCAGCTCACTCCTGCCAGTGGCTGTCAGTGGTGTGTCCTGCTCTCACCTCACACTATCCTGTGCTTATCCAGGGCAACTTCCACTTCTGCCATGTTAGTCCATCCAACCCTTTGCATACCGATTTCGTGGCTTGGATCTCTTCTGTTTGCAGTTTTAATTCAGTTCTTTCATTCATCAAAAATGTACCTGCACCAGATACGAAGAGTGTTCTCTTTGTAAAGTTGGGATTGAATTTCTCTTCCCTGACCATTGCTGAGTGTCTTTCATCACTGCTTATTTTTAAATATAAATACGCATCTTTTTACACATTCCAAAAGGTGTTGTAGTGTAGGCTGTGAATTTTTTTTTTAAAAAAAAGGTAATTCATAGTTGGTGGAAATCATACTTCTCACTGCATTCCATGGATGAAGTACTAGCTATAAAAATACTGTAGCTACTACTATATGCCTAACATGGAGAAAGGGATAAGGATGCTGAGATACTGAGTTAATTCGGGATGTTAATATTCTATCATTTGCTCTTATTTAAAGTGCAGGTTTAGTCATGAGATGTAGTTTCCTTCAAAGGCAGAAATACTTGGGTGCATCTAAGTAATCCTCTGGTAAAATCCTACTACTTGATTTACTCAGGGCACATCTCCAGCTTCACATATATTCCTTATTCAAATGTAGGCACACATCCCCTATAGAAATAAAGCAGGAATTCAAGACTTATCTAAACCTGTCAGATCAATTTAGCAAGGTGATTCCATGAGACTGTAGATGATTTCAGAGTTAAAAATCTCTAATAAATCAGGTAGTTTAGAAATTTATTACGCTCTGTTGGTAGAACTCACTATTTAATGGTTACTTTATGACTCATGATAGTAAGTCCAGAATAGTCTAACTTGAATTTTTGAGCTCTGATGATTTCATCATTGTTTTATGCCTGTCATTACGTTTGAATTTTAGAACCTTAATAATGGTTTCCCTTATGGGGAGAAAAATCTGAAAAGTGTATAATAAAAATTTAAAAATCTGAAAATATATCTCTAAAATAATCATCTCAGAAGAGGTCAAGAATTTAATGCAGCCACATTTGATTCATCCTTTTTGTATTACTTTTTATTTTCTGCTGAAGAACTCTGCAAAAGCTTGACAACTTTGCAGAAAATACTGGAAAGTAGGAGAGACAAAGCTGTAGAAAGTAGAGAGTACTCCTTAGTTTGATCCTGGAAAAAAATTAGAACTGATTTCCTTTCAGTTTCCTCGGTCAGAAAAAAGAAACTTTACATTTTAAGTGGCTTACATAAAAGCTATGTAATTTCAGCAGGGAGGAGTTTTTTTACAGTTATTTGTGAAATATATAGTAGTAGATTAAATAAATTTTTTGTAAGTGAAATGAAAATTTGGAAGCAGTGGTAGTTTTCCTCAAAAATAAAGCCTCTTGGTTTGATGTATGGAATTAGGGATGTGGTGCATCTTTTGTTTTTAGGGTGAATACCCTTTATACACAAGGCAAAACAGCCACAGTAATGTATTAATTACTAGATGAGAAAGGATAGTGCTTTTAAAACCTTTTCTAAATAACCAGCCTTTTCAATCTGGTATGTGGTAAAGTAGTCATGAGTAAAAGTTTGACCATATTAAGTGATTTAGTTTTCATGTATTGCACAGTTTAGGGAGAGATTCCAGTGTAAAACTTAGACCTGTAATGCTTCACCCCTCCCCTCCCACTGAGCTTTATTCACCTGATTCTCACTGGGTGCTGTAAATGTGTTTTGAAAAATAAATTCATGAGCTCCAGTAAGAAATGTACATTACATTGATTTAACTAGAGGATTTCTGCTTGCTAATTTGAATTTGATTAAAATCAGTCACCCTGTTACATTTATTGCCCAAAGTTAAGGAGCTCATAGCAGGGTCGGGAGGATGGGGACCTTGGCGTGGCATCTGTGGCGCTTGAGTTGCTCAGCCAAAGCTCAGCCAGCTCTCATCGTTCCTCGTGCTGTGGTGTGAGAGTTCTTGAGGTCTGCTGATAGGTTACTGAGATGTAATACCAGTTGTTGACTAAATGGTCACATTAACTTCCAGGAATTGCAGTTCTTTAAAGTGCAGAAGGGTCCAAACTTCATGGAGTATAAAGTAGGCAGAAATTCAGAGAGTAGCAGTTGAATGTGCTGTAGCATGTTCCCAATTCTTATACGAACTTAGTTGTGTGCTACACTGTACAAATAAGAATATCATAAATAAAATAGATGTTGGAACTCAAGGCATTTTCACAGTCTGTGCTTGAAGACTGCAACAACATTAGTCTTGGAGTGAAAGCTCCTCTGGACTCAGACCCAGAGGGAAGCCAAAGCACAGGGGTTGAATTAAAGCCTTTGGATAAGCTGAGATACATGAAGTCACACCAAAGTGAAATAGAAATACAGATTTTTTAACTTTTAGTAGAAATACATGCTAAGTGCCTTAAACATTAAAAAAGCTGTAGCAGAGACCTTAAACACAGTTCTTACTGCAGCAGTGTTACCTTTTCACAGAATTCTTTACTTTAGACAAAATAGAGATAGAATTATACTGTTCACATTTTTTAGAGTGTTCACATAAACAATAAGAACTGAAACTATATATGCAAATCTGTGTAATACCTATGTAACACTTGTGTAGGACTTACAACTGTTAGATCAGGATAGGTTAAGAAAAGGAAAACTGGAATCGTGTGTTAATCTTATTGGTCAATTAGCAAATACAATCCACACTTCTGTAAGAAGAGTATAGAGCATATAGAAGAAGAAACTGTTTTCTGCCTGCTGTTTGCTGTTGCTGCTTGCCTTTATCATGTAACCCCCTTCGAACTCCACCTTCAAGAAAGCTATGAGACTATGAAATAAAGAACTTAGCAGAACAGCAGCCTCCTCTGCTCTCTTACCCAGGTCTGGGAAGGAAGGGTAACCCATCAAAAGCTCAACACATTAGCACCTTTTTTTTGAGACAGAAAAGGTTTGTTTACTTGCCCGTTCTTTATTCTGTAACAGATATCAAAGGCAATAGATGAGCATAATGAAATACAAGTAATTTACCTAAAAAAACTCCATGAAAAATTTCTAACTTTTTGAATACTTGACTGTGAACTGAACCTCGATTTGTGTTTCAGAGTATGTTTGCCAGGTGATACGTTGTTTCTCACAGTATCCAACCTGCTGAAAAGTATGGTCTGGTGTACATTAAGAATAACACAGTAGAATGCAGTTGTTATATCGAGGTATGGTAATGATATTGTAATTGAAAAGGGCACAAGGTTAAGTTTGTGTTAGCTGGCTTTTCCTGTTGCCCTGCAGTGTCAAACATTTCACCAAGTCTCCAACAGATACTGCTTAAAGTATGTTTTTCCTGTGAGCTTTGGACTTCAAGGTTCGTGCTTTTTCAAAATTTTTTTACAAATTTCAAAAGCTAAAGGAAGTGAAACCCTTAAGAAATTGGTTTTTTAATTAACTCTTAACACCAAGAACCAGAGTCCTCAAGAAATACTAAGACAATGTGACATTTAAGATAAACATCAGGAGAGAGAGCAGTATCAGAATGTTACCAGATGAACTAATATATTTCCAAAATCAATTAGTTTATTTTTTAGCATTCACAGTAACTGAAAAGCATCATATGCTGTAAAGTGATACAAATTCCAGACAGGGAGTCAGCAAGTTACTTCTGGTACAGCTATAAAAAAGGAAAAATAGGTTGGGCATGTATTGCCAATCTTCTTTGTTTTCCCTTCCCTCTGCTGGACTTGGGAAAGGATTATTTACTGTTTTTATAAAATCCTATAAAATAGTAACATGTTAGTGAAACTTAGTTTTGAACACAGTAATCAGGATGAGTGCTCAGCAAAAAGTTATTTTTATGAAGTATTGCTGCCTCAAACCGTTGCACATATGCAGCTGAAAGATTTAAACATATCCAGTAATAGGGCTGAGAACAGTGCGCAGGTGGGGTATGAATGGCATAAAGATCATCTGCACAGATCCTGAGAAGTGACATTGCAGGAAACACGGGGGGCTCCAGCATTTTGAATGAAAACTTACAAGTGGGTGCATGAGGGAGAGATGAGCAGCAGTTCAGTCGGAGCTGAAGGAGGGAGGTCGAGTAGAAAACAGGCCTGTCTGTTTTCATTACGGGGCCTGGACAGGCTGCAGCTGAGATTAACCCAGAAATAAGGCTGAATGGGAAGGAGGAGGAGATCACAAACGTCCATCATATTTCACCTCCTGCAAAACAAAACCAAACCCCTGGCTCTGTTTCTTCAGGCAGCTCCTCTGAAGGTTACACTGGAGAAGGGAGCAGGATCAGACGCAAGACTCTGGTAACTAGGAGTGAGGGAAGATCCCAAAAAAGAGTATGGTTGATTTATGTCTGAAGTACTGACTGAGGGTATTAGATGCTCCCTATGGACTTTGGTACTTTGGTAAAGTGTCCTCTATGCCCAAGTGGCTGAACAGTATCTAAAACAACTGGAGAGAGGACACCTCGTTTGTTCTCTTGAAGAGAAAAGAGAAGGGCAGTTGAATCAAGACTGGATTTTTGCTACAGACAAATGCCTGCATTTTGATTAGCAAGCTAGGGAGTAGGAAAAGTAAGTCAATAAGAGCGTAACAATAAGTACATAAATCCAGATGAAATGGGGTCACTGGAATAAAAAGAGAATAAGAGGAGTATTAGAGTAAAAGAGCTGATGTTTGAGGATTTTTCTTAGTGTAGATGTAGTTTGCTAAAGGCATCAGATGATAATAAAGGAGAAAGGCCAAGAGAGGAAGGAGCAAATAGGTTCAGAAAGCATGGAGACCAAAATGGAGAGAAATAGATGGATGTAGATATGGATACGTATTTTAATGAGTAGGTCCCCCACAATGGAGCTGATACTAGTTAGATGAAATTGTAGTCTTTCTAACATAAAAATTGCATATGCTACAGATACTAAATTGTCCAAATCTATGGGAAGGGAGTTAAGGGCTATGTGATAAACCTGAAGAATAATTAATTTTCTGCATTATTCAAGAAGTGAACAGCGTAGTGTTTTCTGCATTGATTATTATTTTTCCAAAGCACTTTTGTGATGTGTGTTTTACTGGATTTTGCTGTGTCCTTCCAGCATAGTTCAAAAATGGTTTTTCAGTTAGACAAGGTTTTGGTGCAACAAAGGGAAAGCGGGACCAATTTTGTGGCAGTGTTCTCTCAACATTCGTGGCAGGAGAGAAGCCAGTATGCTTAGTTCTGCTTTGGGCAGTTGGTCAGTAATGTTTCCATGTATTTCTAACAAATTGATCTGAGAAGGTGTGGTCTTTGTGGCCAATCCAAATATCTAGCAGTTATCTATATAGAGTACAAGAACTTAATGCAATGACCAAAATTTTTTGGTTTTGTTTGTGTCTTAAAATTTCATCATCTTCAGTTGAGGAGATGGAAAGGGGGTCTCTAAGAGAGGAATCTTCATGGATCACAGCAGTGCTTTAGCCATATTTTTAGCAAGTTGTAAGGTAGTGCTCAGTCTTGAATGCAGAGGGGACTTGAAGTGGAACAAAAATAGGATTTTGTGTACAGACCTCATACATGAGGTTGCAGATACATCCACCTGTATATGGAAAAATACCAGTGAAAAAACTTGAGGTCAAAGCATTTTGCTCATCCATCCCTGCTGCTGTTGTACAGGGGACTTGTCTGGGTAACACCTGTCAGTGCCAGTGTCAGAGACAGTGAGCAAATAGACTCCAGGAGAAGTGCTCCTTTTACATTTGGGATTTTATCAAGTACACATGGTACTAGTATTTTTTTCTTTCCAAAATTAATTGTAAACTAAAACAGAGAGAATAATTTAGTCAGAAATCTGCTTAAACACTTATAGAACAGGTGTTCCACATCTTAAAATCTGCTGCATGTTTTCAGTGCCTCCACTGATGTTGGTATAAAGGGCAGTTAGAGCTCCAGAATAAGGGAAAACTTGGTCTATGACACAGTTATCTGCTGGTAGGCCTGATTATATTGCAACTTCCTCAACTTAAATGCTGTTTCCTGTTGGTCCATCACGTCTGCCGAGCAATTTAAAATATCAGAAAAAAAGAAATTACTGGAGATGAATTAAAGCTACAGGAAGATGGAGCTTTGAGGGGTCCTTATCAGCAGACACTTGGAACCACTCAAGTCAGAATTTTCTGCTCAGAACAAATGAGAAAGAAAACATGTTACCATTTTAATTATTATTGCCTGTTTAACGTGAGTTTTCTTGAATAACCATGTCCTTGAATAACTATTTCTTAACTAAAATGACACAATTTTGTAGCTAGTGATCCATGACTTTAAATATTTGGAAGGGCTCTTGATTCACTGGACTGGAAGAAATTAAAGATGTTTAGGCATATTTTCAAAAGTAGAATTGCATGTAGTATAAATTATATTTGATCATGTATATTTTATTTACCATTTAAATCATAAAAAAGCTAGGCACATGTAATACAGCATTCAATTTATCTGTAATAGCTTTAACTAAACATTGGTGGTTATGTTTAAATCAGCTCTGTGTCGTATTATGAGAGCTGCCAGCACTTCCAGCACCTCCTCTTGTTCCTGTGTCGTGGTCCCCTGCATGTACCTATTTCTGTTTGTGGTAGTCACTCTCTAGGTAAATTGTCCATAAGACCAGTGATTCCATCAGCAAATTATCCAGAAAATGCCGTCAGTGCACATGGTGACACTTGTGCCACTGGTGGTTCTGTTGCCATTCCAGTGGGATAATTAAATTGGCAGTTTCCTCTTGTTCCCAGCGTCGTCATCTCCCTTCCTTTGGCTCCTTAGCTTAGACCTTCTCCTTTTCTCTGTCCTCCTAACTGGGTATCAAATGCATTATTGATTGCTCCTCTCCCACCCTCCTCACTTTCACTCCCCCAATCTTTTTTTTTTATGTTGTTTTTGATTGGCAGTATCATCCCGACAAACAGGAGGCAGATGTGCCAGCAGGAGAAGTGGAGGAGCGCGTGCAGCGGTTCATCGAAATTGATCAAGCGTGGAGAATTCTAGGGAACGAGGAGACAAAAAAAGAGTATGACCTGCAGCAGCGTGGTAGGTTCCTGCCAAGGAGTGCTGGAGTGGCAGCAGCTCTTTAAATAAGCAGGGGCTGGGAGTGGTAGTTAGATGGTATTTTAAAATGCTGTTTAGTGCTGAACCAAATGTTTCTTTCCCTCTTGTCCTACTTTCAAACGTGGATCCGTTATTTATAGCTTGCGCTGCACATACGTTAGCTGCTGAAAATATGGAATTACTTCCAACAAAACGTTAGGGGGCATTATTCCTAATACTTTGAATTATTATGAAATCTGTACTAATTGCAGACCTTAGCCCTTTTTATTTTATGAACGTAGCTTCATTAACCGTTCTTAATTTTAAGTTTCATACTCCATTTTGTTGCAGTGTTTTAGATGTAAGTATTAATCCATCAACACCTAGTGTTCATTGTGTATGGATTTATAGCCAGAATCATTAGGACACATTCTTTTCCGTTGTGTGTGTTAGGTAGTGTTCATAATTCATCCATAGTCTAAACTAGCCTTTCTAAAGCAGGTTTGTAAAAAATATTTCAATGTAACATATTAACTAGGCAGCTCTAGCACGCATTTCTTTTTATGCCTCTCAGAAAATAGCTTCTTAAAACAGTGACAGGCTGTTGTGAGAAAGAAAGGGGGGAAATGTAGGTCAGGTCTGTCACACATGGGCTACCATTACATGAAGTGATAGGCTGTCTTTCTGCTCTGGCCTCAGGATAGGAGTCCCTCAGCCTTCCATTAGAACCTTCAATAAATGTATATCCACCCTACATGTTAATGGGGGGAGTCAATAATAGTGGCTTGCCTGTGGGGAAAACACTCGGTCGCACTCTGCAGTAACACACTGCGGCCCGGCATTGACGTGGAGCCACCACCACTGCGGAATGTGTCTGATAAAAGCCCACTGTCTCTGCAGCTTGTTATTGAATTCCCTGCCATTGTACATTGGCACACCATCAGACCTTGCTCTCTTGTGCTGATTTTTAACTCCCCTGCTGCCGCCGATGCCACAGCTTGGAGAGACAAAGGCGTAGTCACTGTGGCACATAGGCATCACTGCAGGATAAAGAGGGTGATACAGAACTGGATATACACAGGGTGAATTCTCGAGTTAAATAACCTTGTATTTCAGACTTTGTGTGGCTTTGGGAAGAGAGGGGGAGGGGTGAAAACAGAGTTCTTGAATAAATATTTTAGAACAATGGAAAAATTTGGATCTTGTTCTATTTGTAATGTAAATAGTATTAAGATCAGACTTAAACAAATTTTTCATCTCAAAGCTATTTTTCAAATGCCTGAAGATGATGTCAGAACAGGAATTTCTGCTGCCCAGTGCTCTCATCCTGTTGTACTCTTACCATTGTAATACTGGTTGTGTCTTCTCTTTTCACAAATTTTATGTGCAGAGGAAAGAGGAAACACTAGAGATGAAGTTAAGAAACTTTTCAGTATTTATTGAGTTTTACCTACAGCTTAAATTCAGACTATGAAGTTCCGTTTTGCCTGGGTCAGGTTAATCCACTGGAGTAGAGAGATACATCAAGATTTTGTTTTCCCTTGGGATTTAAGGACATAGCTATAAGTTAGTTTTGACAGTAATTTGAAGATTATTTGTATTTTCTGAGATTCTTTTGCATCCAGAGGAGTTCTTCGAAAAGCCATCTCAAGATTCTGTATAAAAGACTTGGTAAATAAAGAAATCAGATTGTACCTCTATTTAGGCAGGTGTTAGGTAATGGATGGTGATGGGACATTGTTTTAGTACAGAGGGTGCCATTCCCAGGGCCCCCGTGTTTCAGGCTGAGCCACACCTAACACACATGTGCAGTGCTGCTGCATTCTTTCCAGCATGTTCCCTGGCAGCAAAATGATGGGGAAATAAATTCTAGTTCTTTGAATGCCTGTCAAGCTGCTTCTGAAGTCATGATTCTAGACAAATTCGTAGACACTGCCATAAAAGCTCACAGAAACAAAGGAATTGAGACAGCAGCTAAGGGGAATAGTGATGAGAGAGATAATACAGCAAGTTAGTAAGATGCAAAGGAAGCCTAGGAAGCAGGATCTGAAGGATGCCAGTGTGTGTATGTGTGTGGCTGCCCATCAGCAGGAAGCCCTTTGCACTGTAGTCTTTTCCCCATTTCACAGATTGTTTATTTGTATGTACCTTCTTGTGTTACACTAACTAAATCTTAATTACTTGGCTCAGAAATTCAGTAGCCAGAGAAGTTCCAAGGAGATGAAATTCTGTGGGGCTCTATGGTTTTAATTTTCTTTTTGTTTGAATACCAAGTTTTTTGTTGCGAATACCAAGTGAATGTGCTTTTATATCTTAATACTGCTTTTCTCCGAAGGTTTCCCAATAATCTCCTAATTTTTTTCGTGCCTTCAGGCCATAGCATTAAAGGGAAGGGACAAACCACAAACTGTTCAGAGGTTAGGCTCAAATACTTATCCAACTTTTTCTGATCTGGAAATCTTATAAGAACTGCCTTTTTCAATGTTTTCTGAAATTTTTTCCAATTCATTGTTTTGTCATATAAGAATACCTTTTTATGATTGTGAATCTTTTGTTTACAGTCCCCGCAAAAAAATTGGGGGATGAAAAAAAAATCTGCATAACAATTTACCTATGAAGAATGGACTTGGGTTTTTTTGTCAATAGATTTTCTTCTTAGATTTTTCCGTTCTTTGTTTGATATCCCATGTAAAAAAGATGAATATGCAGTTAAAATCAAGCTTGACACTGATAATTACCATAAGTTTTTCAGTGAGTTTAGCTTGGAAAAAACATGTTTCACATTCCTCACATTAGAAGTCATGTAAACCCTGAAAGTTTATGCTTTTGTGACACAGCTGGAAAGAAGAAAAACTTCTCAGAGAATCAGAGAATCACACAGGCTGGAAGACACCTTCATAGGCCATCCAGATCAATCTCCTACTTAAAGCCATTCCTCATAGTCAGTTGCTCAGGCCTTCTCCAGCCTAGATTTAGTGTCTCCAAGGATGGAGGTTCTCGAGCTGCTCTGGGCAGCAGCTCCAGTGTTTGAACACCCTCAGAGTAGAAAAACCAACCAAATGAATGGAAACCAAACCCCAAATCAACCAAAACATGTTTTGCTTCTATCAGGTCCTATATAAGGACTTCACAACTTGTGCCTTGCACTTCTCTTCTTTCCTGTGTGCATTTCTGAGAAGTCTGTCTGCATCCTCCTTGCCCCTGACCATGGTGGCAGTCCAATGGACTCGCTCTCATATGTCAGGGCTTTGTACTGGGGACACCAAAACTGGACACAGGATTTCAGATATCTCAGAGCCCCATCCAGCCTGGCCCTGGACACTTCCAGGGATGGGGCAGCCACAGCTCCTGTGGGGAGCCTGTGCCAGAGCATCACCACTCTCACAGTCAATTTTTTTTTCCCTCTATCTAGTGAAAACCTGCTGTCTTTCAGTTTGAATCCATTCTGCCTTGTCCTGTCACTACGTGCCCAGAGGAGTTTTCGCATCTTGGCACATACCTCCTTTGGATTTTGAATTTTTAAATTACACTTTTAGAAAAATACTGCAGATGCAGTTTTCATACAGGAGTAACTTTCCAGTGTAATTTCTGTATGTTTGTGTGTCATCTCTTAGGCAGGGGGAATTCCACTCTAACTGGAATTGCCAGTATTCCAGTTTGTGCCTCTGAGAATGGTTCTGGTTCCATCCCCTCTGTTCCTTTCTCTTAGGCAACGAGGCACAACAAAAAATTGTACTTAGCCTAAAATAGCTCGTTTTGTAACACCTGGTCACTAATGCAGGCTTTGCTGACAATACCAGTGGTTTTGCAGTGTGCCAGGTTATGCTCTGTACATGACAGAAGTGTATATTCCTTCTCCGGCCATGGATTTTATAGCTGCAGCCCCTCAGCTGGAGCACAACCCTTTGAACTCTGTGGAGTTAAAACTCATCTGCAACAAGTGAAGCAGGATTACTTTGGTATTTTTATAACGAACGTATCTCTTGGTTAATGAAAATTCTTAACACATGACTTTGTTAAAATTTCGAAGTAAGTGCAATTGTTTTAAATTAACTTAAAAGACTCAAATTTAAGTAATTGTTTTAAAACTGAAAAGTCTATTAGAAAAAATTAGCTTGTGAAAACATCTAGTGAGTACTGTGGTGATTTTTATGCAGCGTAAATACTATAAATGGTATTTGACTGACAGTACATACCTTGAAATTTAATTGTGTTTGGTTTGGGGAAAAAAGAAAAAATCAATCCTAAGTATGTATGCCTGATAAAGAGGTAGAAAAATCTTTCAAGTATTATGACTATTTTTACTATTACCATAAACTGTTAAAAGGGTTGAATTTCCATTTACTGCTTGCAACCCTTTCCCTAAAACTCAGCCTTAAATAGCCCAAGAAATATTTATTGTATCTTCAAGTGAAACTTAAATACCTTTCCTCTTTTACAATTTCTGAATGACCCAGCAAGGGCTCTAGTAAAGCTCTACTGAACCAAGCTGCTAATAGTTATTTAATGTTGTTCTGTAGCCTGAAAGAATCTCAGTAGATTTTTCCTTTTAATCTCTTTGAATTGCAGGCTCATAAACCTCTCTGATGAGCCTGCCAGTGTTTTCTTAGATCCTGCAGTTGAGACAATGGAGCTGCAGAATCCTTTCACCTCTTGTTGTCGGACAAATCCAATAGATGGCAAAGCCAGGCAGGCTGTACTACTGGGGAATTAAGATTTGTTTCATGAGTTCTGGTGAATGATCAGGTCTTCACATTTCCCCCTGTATGTTCAGGGTGTGTTTCAGAAATGACAACTCACAGAGTTTTACAGCCTGAGCAGACTGTTCAAGGTGCAAGGCCAGCACGTAACTCAGCACTGGTAACACTCCCGCTCTCCTTCGGCCAAGGAGTGAAAATGGGACACCAGTTTACTTCAGACAACCACCAACAGGGAGCCATGGTTGTAGTAACAATGATGCAGATGAAATAAGGAAGGACAGAAGAAATATGAATCACTGTGAGAACCAGTAGTTTGGATGTTCTGCTTGCAAACTCGGACTGGGCCATGCCTCTGTTTTTTAGTAAGTGGCTACCTCTGTTTCTGCTGTCAAGGTGTATTAATGGCTGGGTGATGTATTTAATAGAGAACTAGAAAATAAAAAAGCTTTGTTCAACTCTGGAAAATGTTTCTCCTGCTTGAACCAGACAGGCAAGTAAATGCAGCGTGCAAAACTGCCTGACAAGAGCTGTTACTGGATTATGTGTGAAGTCAAGAGTGCTAATAGAAAATTTTTATTTTTTGAGATAACCAGATTTCAGATCTCATAGAATCACAGTCATAGAATATGCTGAGTTGGAAGGGACTTAGGAGGATCACTGATGGCCCTGCACAGGACACTCCAAGAATCCCACCATGTGCCCGAGAGTGTAGTCCAAACACTTCCTGAACTCTGTCAGGCTTGGTGCTGGGACCACTTCCCTGGGCAGCCTGTTCCAGTGCCCAACCACTCCCTGGGTGAAGAACCTCTTCCTGATATCCAACCTAAACCTCCCCTGACTCTGCTTCAGGACATTCCCTTGGGTCCTGTCACTGGTCACCACAGAGAAGAGATGGGTACCTGCCCCTCCTCTTCCTTTCACGAGGAAGTTGTAACTGCAATGAGGTCTCCCCTCAGCCTCCTCTCCTCCAGGCTGAACAGACCAAGTGCCCTCAGCCGCTCCTCATACAGCTTCCCCTCAAGGCCCTTCACCTTCCTCATGGCCTCCTTTGGACACTCTCTAATGGCTTCATGTCTTTCTTATATTGTGGCACCCAAAACCGCACACAGGACTCAAGGTGAGGCCTCCCCAGGGCAGAGCAGAGTGGGACAATCCCTTCCTTTGCCTGGCGATGCTGTGCCTGATGCCCCCAGGATCTGAGCATCAGATGGGGAATAACAATCTCTGTTCAGGCTGGGAATTGGGAGAAGGATTAATTTTGCCCATTGGTTGGGGTTTTTTTTATTTTCAAAATTACAGTTGCAGTGATGAATTAGAAAAGCTTTGTTGAAATTCTGTTCCCTGGGCTTCATATTGTACCATGTTTGGAACAGAAGAGAGAGTAGACTTTTCCTCAGCTGCTTCTTCATTACTTTAATGGTTGGACTCGATCTTTAAGGTGTTTCCCAACATAAATGATTCTGTGGTTCTATGATTCACAAGTGACTGTACTTGAAGTACGGTAACCTCATGAATTTGCATCGTACCAGTTCTCTTCATGGTGGCTTATGGCCCAATTGCCCTTTTTGTACTTTGTAGCAGCGAGGCATGACCTAAACCTCCACCACCAATCCTATAAAAGTTGATTGGAGTGAACTTCTGCTTCATGAATTCCAAATAGGAAACTCTGCAAGTTTTCTAACTCAATTTTTTGTTACCTGTAGATGAAAATCTTTTCATTCTACAACATGAGACCCTTTCCTTTTGTGAAAATCGTGAATTTTTCTTCCCAGTATTAAAAATAATATGTATAAAATATATAAAAATATGTGAAATAGGAAGCATTTGCCATTTTCATACTGTTCTCGTAGTTATGGTACTGTCTTATTTGATTACGGTGGTGAGCCAGATGGGTAGACAAACTTGATTTTGATCTCTGTTTATTGTTTTCTTCCTCAAAGAAAAGGAGGATTCTGCTTCAAGCAAGGCCTGCTGGGGAAAGGCGTCTGGCTGGTTTTGTGGGTGTTTTCAGGACATTCACCATTCCAGTCCTCACGTTTTGTAGCTTGTACCAAGCAAACTCCCAGTAACATTGGTGTTATTTGGGATGAGATAAGCCATCTGGTCCTTTCGTATTTTTGTATTTTGACACCTCACACAGTTAACTAATGTTCTGATCAGTGTAAGGAAAATTGGTGTATCTTCCAGTTTTCTTTCATCATTACACTCCTGATTTTTTCCCTTTCTTTTGACAGTAATAAAGTACTGGGTCTGAGAAGGTTAATTTTCTTTTCATTCTGACCTTTTCATTACCAAATAGGTGTTCAGCAAAGGTAACATCAAAGAGGCTGTACTGATCCTGTCATTATTTCCAATGTGTCTGATTTAATTGCTTTCATTAGAACTAATTTAGATGAGGCTCATTACCAGGCATATATCATGTACATTTCAGTTGAAAATAGAACAGTGAGGTGCAAAAGAAAGATTGGGATTTAATACTTGATGGTTGGGTTTTGGTGATAAAGAAGGAAATACTCCATTGTCTGATCAGACGAAGGCTGGAGAGGGGCAGTTTTTCTGGGCTGCTGCTGGAGAGGGGGCTGCAAAGTCCCTCAGTTCTACTTTTCAGGCCAGAGCAAAGAAGTTACATGGAAGTTACAAGTTACATAGAAGAAGCTGGGAACTGTTTAGAATGTAGTGAGTAAGTAGGGCAATCTCTTGGGAATTAAAACAACATAATCTGGGCCTCTAACTTTCCAGCAAGTGCTCAATAAGCAGCTCTGGAATAAGACATTATTTCACTGCCAGCTTTTCAAAGAAAGCTGCAGAAAACCCTCCGTGCTCTCAAAAGCTACTAAACTATAAACAGGCTTAAAAATTCACTGCTCCAAGAGGAGGAACACCTCCCTCCTCCAATAACATCTTCACTTAAACTGTACATAGGCACTAAGCTCCTGAGTACATTATTAAGCTAAAGAACTTGGTGTGAACGTTGTACATCACATATGAGTGTGCTGATAAATGGAAAAAACACCAGTATGTAGTGCACACTTTGCATTTGATGCTGTCAGTTGTGTTGTACGTTTTTCATTTCATGCTGTACCCAAATGTTGGAAGAATCTGGGGGATCAAATGGCAGCAGATCTCTCAGGTACAGGCCAGAACTTGTCTTTCTCTGCTCAGAGACTCTTTATCATAAAAGAGCATTTGGACTCATCTTCCCCTACGAGTGTTTTGCATTTATTTTTTTGCAGGAGTCTCAGTGGTGTTCTCACACACGACATTCACTTGGTGCTTATTGGAAGGTGGTTGTTTGGCTTCTCCTTTCTAGGGAAGAATGGGTTGCCTAAGACATACTGAGAAGTCTCCATTTGTGGAGATATTTAAAATCTGCCTGGACGTGGCCCATCCTGGTCAGCTTGCTCCAGCTGCCCTGCCTGTGCAGGAGGCTTTGATAGGGGATCTTGAGAGGTCCCTTTGGACCTCAGCTGTTCCACAAATCTGTGAAAAGTACAGGTTAGCAGGCATTCACCATTTCAGCTCGTGGAGTTCCAGCCAGGTTTTGAGAAGTGCATCAAAACAGAAGTTTGCCCCTAATTTCACAGAAGTGGGATGTGCAAAAGTGCTGGTTTCAGGGTCTTAATTCAGTAATACATTGTCACTATTTATTTCTCCTGGCTACAGGAGGACATTTTCCACCTTATGCAGATACATGGAAACTAAAATTTTAGAGAACTACATTTTTAACTGCTAGAGTGGTCAGGTAGGACTCTCTAGGAGGGACCAGATTGACTGCTAGGTATATAAAACTAATAATTTATCAGAAAAGACTGAACATCTGTCATGTTTGCTTTATAGAAGATAACCTGACAAAAGAATGGCCACTTCATGCACAGATTTATCTTGAGGATATGTCCTGGAATGAAGGTATGAGTGCCTTGCTGTTGATTCCTAATGCCTTTCATTGTAAATGGTTTCTGGGTTTTTTCTGCATCTTACACCATTGTTGTGTTACTTTAAGTGCTGGTTTTTTCTGTATTTCCTGAGGCAAAGCCGTTTTGCTCTCTGAGATTACCTGGATTAGAATTTAACCTCCTGTCACATTTGTTTTCCATTCTGTCTACCTTGCTTCCCCCGCGCCCCCACTTGCAGGACCACTCTTCACCCAGCTCTCCTCTTGTATAAGTGAGAGTAACAGATTCTTCCTGTAGCTCTTGTGCATCTCCTCGCTCTTCCTGTGACGGTAGAATCCGCGTGTTTCTTTTTGCATCTGGCACTGTTACTTCCCTCTTTTCTATTGCTCTGGCTTTTCTTGTTTAATTGCTTTTGGAATAAATGGCTGGTTTTATTTTTATTTTTTTACTTTTGTTTTTTTTTAAGTTGTGAGGGGAAAAATCCTTCTTTCCTTTGTTCTGTTTTGGTTCCTGGGTTAGCAGCCCGTTTTGGAACCATCCTTGATCTGTCACATGTATGACTAACACCAGTTAGCTTTTTCATCCATTTCACAGATGTGCACCTTGTTATTACTGGGGGGGTTCTTTGAAGAGACTCCACTGGCCCTGGTTGTTTGGTGTAAGAATACCTCAGTCACTGAAACATTTTGAGATTATTTTTGAGCTACAAATGGTAGCACAGATACTGATATTTACAACCCAGCAGTGGGAGGTTATTTGTTACTAAGAGCACCTTTGTGAACAAAATTCAAAATAAATTCTTGATTCTTCTCCAGCACTAAAGGCAGTTTTGTTTTCTTTTTTGGCAGATGAACAACTCTACACTCTCTCCTGTCGATGTGGTGGGAATTACAGTGTCTTCAAGAGTGAAACCAAAGACGTATCTTTGGTTTGTTGTGACACATGTTCACTTGTTATCGAGATCTTGCAATGATTGTTTCAATGAAGCACATTAAGTGTTACAAACTTTTCAAAAGACTGGACAAACAAGTGATAGCACCTACTAATGAAATACATGTTAAAGGGGGCACTACAAGAACAAGTTCATTCAGGCTTAAAAATGAAAAGTGCCCCTTTGCTCACACAGCTCTGCAGACATGAGGCTTGGATTTTCCTTCTGCAGCTGAAGAGCTCATTATTAAACACCTCCAACCCAGAACACCGAGTTCTGTACAACTGGAATGTATCTCCTGATCTAAACAATGTTTCTTTCCCAGCAAACAACAGAGTAGGCTTCTTTCAATTTCAGTCTGAAGCAGCTCTACCTTGGGCCTTTCCTCTTAGGTTAAACCCTTTTAACAGCTCAGATGACAAAATTCAATCAGGAGGCAGAGATGTGAGAATGCTTTGAAGATAATGAAGAACAAGGTTCAGTAGTGGGAAACAGGAACATTTTCTGTTTATAAGATAAATATTTAAGTTCATTAAATCCTCTAAGAGACTGGAACCTAGAAGGAGGAGGCAGAGCCTGGCAGCTGGCAGGGGCTGGGTGTCCCAGTGCTGAGGAGTGGGGCTGGTGGCTGTGCCCTGTGACAGTGACTGACATCACCTGGGCAGCCTGGAGCAGGAGCACATTGAGCTGAGGCTCTCCAGCATCGAACAAATGGAGTCATCGTTCCTGAGAGGAAAGCTAATGAGGAAGCTGTGCTCTGACCCTACTGGGCAGTTACAGGGAAACACCCAGCACTTCTGGGAGTGACCAGCAGATCTGGAACCCCACTGGTGCCATGTTCAGTTCCAGCCCTGGCACCACCTGCTGATGTAGGGAGAGCCAGGATGGCTCTGGCTGTGTGACAACGCAGTAAGTGCACTGTGCCTTTTCCATCCTTCTTAACAGTCAGTGCTAACCTTGGCTCGTAACAGAACCCCAAAACTTTCCCATAAATCCAAGCACTTAGTGTGGCTCACCAGAGGAAGCAGAGCAAGAGGCACATCATTTTTGTTGGTGACAGCAGTGTATGATTCCCACTCTGAAGTTAGGTGTAATCTCAGAAAGAGACATCTTTGTCAAGTAATATTTGTGTTTATTCTAAGCAAAAATAGTTCCATTGATTTTAGTAGAAAATACTGTGAAAACTGTCAATAGTAACTTAAGTCTTTTAATCATCAAGAAATCTATGGCCATTGGGGCTTGCACGTAGAAATCCAAAGTCATTCAGAGGCCATATCTGTAAAATAAAACACAGTTACAAGAGATTTTAATCACAACTCAAAGTTCAGTATTTTCATTTGTTATTGTAATCGTTTCATAAACAGTGTAATTTTTTATCTCTTTGGTTGGCAGGGTAAAGAACTTTGCTCACTGATGTGCTTTTCTTACTGGGAGTGATAAATTCTGTATATCACAGGGAATCATTCCACAGTGTGAACTTTAGAATTTATACAGCGCATGCTTTGCTATGGAGAGCCTCACGAATTCCATTACCTTTTTCAGCCTTGGAAATAAATATGTTCCTAAAGAGTGTCTTTCAAATTCAGTGTTTTCTAGCTTGTACAGCTCTTCATGACTTTAAAGACAAGGTATATGTTTTTTGGTCCATCTAGGAGAAAAAGAGTACCACACACATGGACCTCCCCGTGGTGAGGTGTACATCGGTATTTTCAGGATGGGCCTTTGAGCTGCAAATACCAAACCTTGGGAAAAAAGATCTATAGGCTACAGGTCAACTTATACAAACAGGAATGAAGGGGTGGACTGCCTGCCACCATCCGGGCTCTGGACCAAGGGGCTCCTCTGAGAAGGGGACAGTTATTTACAAAAGAGCACAGCTCATCACCAAGTACAGGTGTCAGAGAATGATGCTGACCAATAAAAAAATCTTCTCTCCAGAAATTAACTGTATAGCTGTTCATGTACTGAATGCTCCCAGGAGTACTTTGCTCTGGACAGTCACTAATTACATGTAGGATGGTCTTGGATACAAAAAAAACTAACAGGGAAGCAAGGACATTCATTTACTCATTGTCCTTTGTCTCCCTTCAATGTCTGTGTCTCTTGGCAAGATGTTCTTTCAAAGATGGCACAAGGGACTCAGCAGGAAGAAGGGAAAGATGATGCTGAAAAATCAATGCCTTCTGTGGCTCTAATCCCATAAAAATTTCACAGCCCCTACCCAAGAGGAAGCAGCCTAGACAGAGAAAGGTGAGGCACTACCTTGTTCCTAAAGCCTCTGTCAGTATTTTGTTTATCTCGCTTATTTTTCATTAGAATTTGGTCTCTTAAACTATACAGTAACTGCCAAGGTACAGCAACCTAACAGCAACTCTGAGTTCATGGAACAGCCACAACACAGAAGGAGCTTTCTGTGTGGAGTGAAAGAGTAATTGTCTCATTTAAAAGTGGAGACAGAGGCAAATATTCAGTTATTTTTAGCCCTGTGATTTGTCCCCAGCACTGAAGGCCATAACAGAAGAGGCAGAGGCAGTTCAGGATGGGCATAGCAGGAGGCAGCAGCAGCTCTCTCCTGACTGGGGCTGTGCACTGCTCCAGGCTCCTGTCAGGCCCCTTGCAGCACTGTACCCTATGAGCACAAGGATGAGTCATGCTCAGGACCTCAAGTTCTGCAGATCAGAAAAAGCCTCAGAGCACTCTTGTGCAAGATCTTAGAAAATACTTGTGGTTCTGGCATGTGCAGTTAGGGAGGAGCACGAGGAACAGTTGCTGATACACAAAACCACCGAGGTAATGTCTGCACCCATCAGCCAGTGAGCTATTTTAAGTTCCACACAAATATACAGAGACACAAGCCAACAACAGAAGGGTATTTGTGATCTTGGTTAGCAGCAAAGCTGCAGAATTCAAGACTGTCCAGAGGGCCTGTGCTGGCTGCAGGCTGGGTGTCAAGTCTTTGTTTTGCCTTGAGGGCAAACAGAAGTAAAAGGAAAGAAAAATATCCCATATAGCAAATCTAAGCTGATCTCAGTAAAGGCCTGGAGAAGGACGTTTCTTAGTCCATTCACTCCAGCACAAATCTCATTTCAGGCAACTCAAATCACACCTACTGCAACTTGACTTTCTTTCAGTGAAAGTAATCAAATTAGCTTTAAATGCTGCTTTGACAGTGTAGTTTGAAATTTGTCACAGTAATCTTACTGGTAGAGTTAGAATGAAAATGATGTTTTATCTAGTCTGCTTGCAGGGAGAACCTGAGAAACAAGGCTGGGAAGAGATGGGAAAGCCCTCCTCTGTGAAACAAAGACATGCCACTCTGTCGTAATTCCCAAGTCCTTTAAAGTCATGACAGAAGTTGACTGTGACTTGCTCATTCAGACTGGCTCTTCCAATTAGCAGCTCTTTGCCCTCTTTGCTTTGGCCTGCATCGATAGATCTGATCTGATGGACGGGGGATAAATGGGGCTAACTAGCTCTTTGGAAGATACACCACAGGTCTAGTTTTGACATGGAGCCTAAATCCAGGGGATGCACAGGACATCCTACCTAAGACAGGATGAAGCATGAGTTCTGTCAAAGTGGGAATGATTCCCAGAGCTTTTACTGAATTTGCAGCTGCTTTGATTTCAGCAGCCCTTTACGGAATGACCTCATGTTGGGAGTGGCAGTACATACGGTGGCAGGGAGGAAGAGGAGCAGACAGAATCATGTGTTGACGTTTCTGTAAGGGTTAAAAACTGGTGCACTTCAGATAAACAGTCATGTTTTGCCAAGAGTAGGTTGGCTGAACAAATTCAGCCAGCTAGGTTGGCTAAGCTCACTCTCTTCTTTTGAAATCCGTGGTTTCCAAATTAGATTTGGGGGTTTTTGTATCCACTCCTAAAAACGTAACTTAGCACTGAAAGGCACTGTTACATCTGCTTCTCCAAAATCCAGTGTAAGATAAAGCCACAAAAGCTTCCATTCTGAAGGCAGTAAAAACTGTTTGATGAAAGAGAAGCCAAAGCTGCAGCAGGCTGCATTAAAAGCACACAGAGGCTTCCTGGCCAGTGGTCAGTGATCAGCCACCCCCATGCAGTCTGTATGTGCTGCCTTCCACTGCAATGTGCAGTGGCAACACACAGGAGCAAGATCACTGTATGCTCATGTGACTTACCATAAAGAACCCAACTAGAAACACTCGTTTGAATAACAAATTCATTTTTGCTTTTTTTAGGCACCATATACTTAAATCTCATGAAAACTGGAATAATCACTACTCCATGCCACCATCATTTAACAACTGCTGTAAAATTTGGTTAAATTATTTTGATTAAGTATCAAGTGATTGCATAATATCTTTTGTAACAGACAATGCTCTGGAGTCCTAAAGTAGTACTTCAACATGAATTATCTGTGAGTTCCACTCATTTTACAGAGTTTACTTAGGGTTCAGTCCTGTTGTTAAGGTCTCTCAAACACCTTCCTTGTTGGAAGCTAGACAAGCTGGACACAAAATGTATTGCTGTGGAGAGATACTGTGACTAATTATGGCTGTCCACACACACAGGTTCTTGATATATCCAGTATTTGCTAGCAGTCCCCTTAAAGTAGTAAACAGCAGCTTTTCTTTATCTGTGCATCAGTTTGGAGAAATGTTTTTTTCAGTTGCATTATTACTACCACATTCTCATTAGAAGAGTGTCAGCAGATTAGCATCCTTTGTATCTTAGCAGTCAATAATCCAAGCTAAAACTTGGGTCATAAAAATAGCACTATTGGGAATCAGCATTTTCCCCTCTGGTGTCCAGGGTAAAGGCAAACAGCAGGAGAAGGGGCAGAGCCCTGAGTAAACACCAGGGAAGGACTCAGGGCAAATGTGAGCCAGGAAGAACAGAGGTCACCCAAAACTTGCTGGTAGGGCTGGGGGGAACGTGTTGTCTGAGGTTTAGTAAGCAATTACTGATTGTGCTCAATAGCTGCAAGGGGTTTTTCTTGAAAGTCCCAAATTGTGTTCATAAATACTGTAAATTAAGGATATAAGGCTTTGTTAAATTGGAAAGATCTAATCTTTCCTGTGTGTGTAATACAGGTGTGCTAAATTATGGTTTGTGGATGTGTTGAAGTATATGGAGAAAACCTTTATTGTTCTGAATGCACAGCTTTAAATCCAGCTTTCTAAAATCTGGTGCATAAGTCTGTAATACCCACTCCCCTGTTTCTTAGATTAAACTTTCTATGGAGAGGAAATTGCGTTACATTTCTTCTTTTTGGTAAAAGAGTAAATTAGTAATGCAGATAATATGAAAAAATAATTTTGTGTGAAATAAAGTTGTAGAACTGTTGAAGCAGAAGGATAAGGAACCATGATGGTTTATACAATATTTATTCAAAGCATTATATTTTAGTTTAAAAAGCAGCAAGGCCAGTCTGTGTGTCTGAAGTATGTGGGCAAGTCCTGGAAAGAGAATCTTTTCCTCCATTTTGTTACTCAGGCCACAGAGCTACAACACTGAAATACCATTTTGCAGACAGGCAAGAATCGAAGTAAGGATGGAATGTACATCTCTGCAGTAGGGTGTATGTGTGCACATTTGTATTTTTATCATGTTTGGATTTGCTTGCAAAATAATTTATTCAATTTTTATAGCAGTGACTGCTCAGTGGTGCTCCTAAGTCCTCCCTCCAAAAACCCTGTCATTGTTGATTTATCCTTTTACAGCAGGTGGCTGGAGTGTTCATGCTTTCCTTTACATTTGCTTTGGCCAGACAGCTGGGGAGGCAAGTTTCAATACCTAACATCCAAGCATTAAAAGTGTACTAATGCAACTATTTTTAGATACTATAAATATATATACCTTAAGACAAATGCGTCCTCTTATCAGTCCGTAAGGAACAGGCCCGTAGCACCTGGAATCCGTAGAATTCCTGAGATTATCACCTTCTAACCAAACATGTCCTTTAGGCACCTATGATTGAGCAAGATTGAAATGTAAAAAGAAACCAGAACAGAATGGTGTTAAGCACAGTTTGCCTTACAGTGTGTTTCCTGATTTCTGTGCTCTGTATTTCATGACTGTGTAATGAACTAAATTTTATTGAATCTAGTGAGACCCACTGCCAGATTTAGAGGGATGAGGAGTGCTCCAAAGTATCTGTTCTACCATGTGCTCAAAAACCAATGGTTTGCAACAAAAAATCCAAAATGAAGATGTAAGAGGTTAGAGCAATGTGACAGGGTCATTAATTTAATAGACTTCAAAAGAGGTCATTAGGATGTTGACTGAAAATCTGCCCTCCTGTCGCAGTAACAGCATGAACAGGGCAGCCACACACTCATCAACATCCTGGGGCCAGCACCAAGGCTAGACCTGTTAGTAGATTCATGATGAACTAACTGGTAATTGATTGTGACATCAATTACGAATAATCTCATCATTTTATCGGAGTAGGCTTGTCAAAGTTCTAATTAAGATCACAGTTCATTCTATGTGCAGGCAGAATCCACAACACATTATATTGCAATAATGATGATCACAAAACAGCAAATCCCTTTTTATAATTTGAAAATTAATGATGGTGACCTTATACTATATGACAAAGACCTTTCATTGCCCATATATATTATGCATTAACTATATTACATACCACAGATTCATGGCATTCACTGGCTGACTCAATGACAAAATGAGAAATAGTAATAGTTACCTAAATGAGAGTATGAAGCTTTCATATGTGAAAAAGTTCCTCCTACAAGTCTGAAACTAAGATTTCTGCTTGGAATATACAATACTATTTTGTTAAGTTTTCTTAAAAACATTTCCAATACAAATAACCTCTTTCAAGTTACCAAATAAAATATTTAATACTTCTAATTGGCTTTTGTTTCTAAAACTTTAAACCAGGCTGACAATTTAAATGAAGCAACATATTCTCAATCTAGAGAATATTTAATATGAACTTTAAACTAACATACATTTTTCCAAAACCAAGTATGTACTTGAAACATTACTACGACCACAATTCAGAGAAAAATATATGGAAAGTAACTAACTAACTAAACTATTTTAAATGAAACTCAATGTACAAGTAGCACGAATGTTTTAGAATTGAGCCATGCAGGCTCTAAACAATGGTCTACATAAGACAGAGTTCATGGGTAACAGATTAAACAAAGTGAAATACCACTGTAAAGGCTGGTTGTAAACCATTAAGAACAAACCCAGGTCCCCCATTTGAGGAAATTGCAGGTGGAGTGCAATTGGTACTTGTAGGTATCTGGCCAGGTAACGCTCCCTGGGAGCCTTGTCTTTAATTAGTCTTTGAGGCTCTGCGTAGCCATGCCCCCACGTGCCCGTTGCCAGACCGGGATCCGAGGCTGGCACACTGCTCCCAGAGCCCCTTTGCTGAGCCGTGGCAAACGTGTCAGCTGTGGACTGAGAAACAACAGGTCGCCTTTGACAGTGGCAGAACCAGCCTGGCCATCCCTCCCAACCACCCCCTGTATTTCTGTGGCACCCAGGAAAGGTGCTGTAGATGTGTCAGAGGGCACAAACCCTGTCCTCAGCATTTTAGAATCCACACATGCAGCTGTGACCAGCAATGTCTACGCCCTTTTGAAACCCACTGGTAGCACCTCCTTCCACAGGCTCCTGTATAAAGGAATGCCACCTCCTTTGCTTTAAACTGATCCACCAGTTCAGTCAAGCTCCCCTACTGCTTGTTCTCCCAGTCCTTCCAGACAGGAATTCCCTATTCAGCTTGTCTGTCACCTTTGTTGTTTGGTAGGCTGATCAGATTCCTGGCACATGCATGGAAGGGCTTCCTCTGGGAGGGCCAGCTGGTTCCAGCTAGATGACTTTGGCCCTCCTCCTACCCAAGCAGCTTTGCAAACAAAAAACAAACTGATACATTCTAAAACACTTCTACTGGAGTCAAACAACCTGTGTGTAGAATATGCATCTTGTGGTTTTGATAGCTGTTTTAGCATGTGCTGTCACTGCTGTTTTCCTCAAAGATTCCGTGGCCTGTTTAGGATGTCCAGCAGGGTAGTTGGATATTCATGTTCATTTAGTTCAGTGTACCCACCTAAAGCAGTCCCTGTGTCCAAACTCACACGAGTTTGTTTCTCAGGTGGAGATTACCATACAAGGCAGCGTCCTGATCTTTCTGGTGCAAACTCCCCTGTCCAGCATCTACTGGTATGATGAGTCAGACACCAAACTGCTGTCACTGTGACAGACTCCCTCAGCAGATACACAAACAGGACAAGCAGGAATTACTACGAAGGGAAGATTTTTTTTCCTTAAATATAGAAAGCAAACCCACGTTAACATTTCTTGTTACTGTAAAAGCATCACTTCTTGCAAAGTGCTCCTGTTTCCCTGCCAGCTCCCCTTGTGCTGTTCTGGTTCCTGTGCTTTCTCACTTCTCCCAATTCACAGGCAGAATGTGATGCTCATCTTTCACTGTGTAAAATAAAGAACCACTCATAACTCAAGTATATCCAAAAAATTTCTAGAACACTTCCCATCTTTCTACCAGGCTCCAAAATTATGCAAAATAAAATAAATTGCTTTTGCCTGCATTGGCATAAAACTCCTTCCAATACTAGGAATAATTATTTGTCTAGACAAGACGTTCACAGTTTGCATTCCAGGTAGAACATTTGCAGTAAAGTGTCTTCCTATATCCTGAAATTCACCACTTAATGTCATTTTTGCAGTTCTCCCTGGAAGGTATGACAGGGCCTTACACCTCTGAATTTGTCATTAAGAGTACTGTCACAATGTGTGATTCATCTAGGGATAATGCACTTAAATACCTTTGTAGGGTGTCTGTCCATCATCTAGGCACTTCACTACAACCTAAAATTAAGACAAGCAATATAATTCACCAGAATTACAGGAAAATGGAAAAGCAAATACCAGTGACAGGCCATAATCATTGATTTAAAAAAAAAAATTAACAAAAGTAGTATAAACCCCTTTGAAATAAAGAATCCTTCAAGGCTTCATGCACCAAGCCATGTCTACACCACATCACTGATCTCAGTGGGATTACTCACATAGAATAAAGTTCACTTGGAGTACCAGCCTTTGCATAGCCAGGACCCAGTCTGAAACACTGCAAACTCTGCAAGCACAGTAGCTGGGAATAATATTCACCAAAGAAAAAAAATTAACTGTTGAAAACTTGTATTTTTAGTAAGAATCTATTAATTACACAGCAATAGGCTGCTGCTGCCAAAAAACCCTAGGCAGGAACCCAAGGGAAAGCCACTTGTGTGACAACTCACAGAGTTGCATTTTGGTATCTACAGGCAATGGACCTTAGATAAAGCTACCTGTATCCAAGAAGTACAACTGAAATCACAGTTCCCACGACTACACACTACTACTACTACTACACTACACAACTACAAACCCACACTGATGAGGGTTAAAAGCATTACCTTGGGCTGGGCAGCATTTCTGCTCTCCCCTACACAGAGGCCAGAACTAAGATGGGAAAGTCTCACACGCCCAACAGTTGAATTTTCACAGAACGAGTGGGACTCCTGCAGAACCAGCAATTCCCAGCAGTGCAGGTTGCTGTGAAACGCTGCCTCTGACTGTCTGCAGATGACTCCCCCTGCCTCAGCAGCCCCTGTGCCTCTGTTCTCTGCAGATTATCTGAGGATTTATTTCCAAGGAATGGCAGTTCTCAGGCGGAACTGGTTATCCGCAGTGCAGCTTAAATGTGTGAGAATAAAAGACACGCATCAGACACATGACTCTTCCCCTGCTCCCTTCCCAGGCTCTAGCACAGGAGCAGACAGACCAGAAGAACAAGACTACCCTTGGGAACAACTGAGTTTGACACAGTAGTTCATTCTCTTTCACTCCAAATAAGCATCTTTCACTGCAACAAATTGGCAGAATTTGCAGAGCTGTTGGAATCTACTCCGTGGTGCAGTTAAAGTGGCAAAACTGAAGTACAGGGCAGGTATTTGATGCATACTCACTAGCATAAAACATTAATTTACTTAAAGGGGGGGTATTACCAAATAGTTACATTGTTTTGGTCTCTTTACAAGATGCCAAACTTTTTTGATTACTCTCACTGTCTTCAAACCCAAGAGATATGAACCCTGCACTGCATTAACTGACATACTTGAAAACTAATATATTGTAAATAAAACTAACAGACTAAATTATCTGCCTCAAAAATACCCCCAAACCCAACTAAATGTAAACAGGCTTCTGTGGTTTGGGTTTTTTGTTTGGAGGGAGCTTTTGTTCGTGATTTTAGGGGACTTAAAAACATGAATGTCTTGCAATCTCAAAAAACATCAGCACATACAATCAGCTGGGAGTAGATGTTTGAACTTTTGTAAGGTCACAGGTATTCACGTCACCTTCAGCAATATCAAAGTTTCAGACTTAAGAAGAACTTTAAATCATTCCCATCTTTTCAGTTCAGAGGCTTCCTTCTTGAGCTATGATAAGAACTAATCTCAGTGCTGGACAAAAGAATAAAGTCTGCAAGTTCTCATCTATCCCTACTAAGGTCTATTTAAGTGCCTCCTACTTTGGTACAAGCAACAAATGTAATTGCTTCATGGCCTGCGGGTGTTCATTTAACAAAAGAAGCTTTTGTGAATAAACCACAGGTGTTACCTTTCTTGATTAAAGTGAAATATGATGAAAGATTCTACAATATCAAATGACAAATTTACTAAATACTGATTAAATTGCCTTATTTAAGTAAATTGCATCTAGTTAGGATAAAATACACACCATAGAAATGCAGGAGTTTGTTTTATCACTCTATACTTAAAGTCTCATAGCTACTCCTTAATCCTTTATTTATTAATTCAGAACCAAGACCGAAATAATGCTTAACAAATACTTTTTTTAATGATCCAGTTGCTCCAGGCACTGTTCCTGTAGGTTTATCATAAATGTTGTTCATATTAAGGCAGCCATCTGTATAAAACCCAACCACATTAATTAGCTCAATGTTCTCAAAATCAGGGTAAGCATTTATATTTACTTTTTTGTGCTGAAAAAGCTATGAAATGGTAGGAACCACATTGGAACTTAAACATTATAGCAGATGTTAAATCAGCATCTTCTGTGTATGCTTAAAATGTTGAACTACCTGGAATTTAATACTTCTTAAAAGAATATAACAATGAATTTACCTTAAATTTATAGGTACTTCCAAAGAGTTTAGCATTTTCCCTCTACTTGCTGAACAGTTTAAGCTGCTTATGAATAAGACATAATGTACTTGACCCAGTTTGTTTAAAAGCACATATTAAAAAAAAGACATCATGATGCTGGTCCAGATTGTTATTAGTGAGAATGACAATGAAGCACTAATGTATTTTATACAGAAATCAAATTCGTTGTGATTACATATTTATATTATGAATTCATTCTCTGTAGTGAGACATTTGTAATTTTAATAGAAGATTTATAAAAAGGTAAGATATGAAGACTTGTCTAAGTTTTGAAATTAAATATTAACCAATATTAAAATCACATAACCTCCAGTGTTAACTCGCACACCACAAGGGAACTAAGGAATATTAACTTAGACTTGAATTTCTGAGACATTTTTCTCTACCGTGCCAGCACACCAGTTGGGTGTTGTTCTGTAACAAAAATCTGGGTAAGCTGTTAGAGTGACCTGTCAAAGCATTTGTTGGTTATTTCAATGTTTGGGGTTTAACCATAGCTGCTCCTTCTAAACTTTGGGTAATGTAGGAGTAACTGCTGCTGTTCTGAGCTTAACTACTCGGACCTTAAAAGGTTTGATCACGGCACTCGCAGCTTGATGGGAGTAGTTTTCACATCAGAGATGTTTATGCCAGTCAAATGAGAAAAATACCTCATTTCTCTCAGTGTCACTTTTTACGTGTTCCAAAAGTTTTCAACTGTGTTAAATAATTCAAACACTTGCATGTGTTGTTTACTGATATATATATTTAATGCCGAGATCTAGATCATATTGTTAAATACACAGATCTCAATTGGCTGGAAAAGCTATATATCTGATTTCAAAAACCTCTAGCTACAACCCTAAATTTAAATTATTAGTCATTTTTCCTTTTCTAAAACTATTATCAGTTAAAGTTAAAACTAACCTGTTCATAGGCCAAAATTTTCAGACCCAAATCTCCTAGCTACATTTAGGAACTCCTGAACAAAAATTCAGAATATGTCTGAGATGCATCAGTCCAGACTCTTATTAGCCTAAGATTTACAGAAGATGAGTGTTTTGGAATAAAATATTAATTACAAATCCATCAAAGATTACTTAACAGTTTGCAGAGACCTTTCTGACCACAATAATTCCAAAAGATTTGATCTTCTTCTCCAGATAACAGATGATGTAACAGGGTCACCCAAAAGTATAGGTCTGAGAACAAAAAACCCTGTGGGTGCAAACCCCAACTAACACAGAACCCCATCATCATCACTGGCATGCCCTGTACCTGTACTCTGATCTGCAGTTCAGCCTGGGAGAACAATGGCTGAGAAATAACAGCATCAGGGTTAAGGAATCTTGTCTGCCAACTCCATCAGAAGTGACCTAAAGCTCTCCTACACAGCTGGTACAGTCAGACTAAAGTTCTGCTCAAAAGCTTTAGTTGAGTCCCAAGCAGTTGATTTCACCATCCTGAGCAGCTTCCTAAAAGTTATTATTAAACTTTGAGCAGAGGAATAACAGAATCATAAAATCTTGAAGGTTCAAACTGGTTTGACCAGCACAGCCAAGGCCATATTACAGAGAGGAAAAACATCTAGTGCCGTAAATTCAGAAAAGAATGCCTTTCAAACACCTTTCCCTCAAATCCTGGAGGAGGTTTCTTTCTGGTTTCGCTCCGGGGTGAAGTGGCTGAGTAGGGGCAGCAGGGCAGTCAGAGCCTGGGCAGTGCTCAGCCCACGTTGGTGTCACCAGCCTGTTCCCAAGGCCAGCTGCTGGGGTGCAGCTGCCTCCTCTTGGGCACACAGTGAGGAAGAGAGCTCTTCCAGAAAGGGGTGGGAAACCTCGTGGGGGTTCACTCAGGAGCCTCTGGCTGTGTCCCCGTGCCCAAGCTCTGCTGCAGCCATGCCCGTGTCTGGCCACCCTCCCTGACCCCACAGGGACCTGGATAAGCTCTGGTGAACTCTGATGCTATTTCTATGTTCTTGAAATACCAAAACCAAAACTGCAAAGGTACAAAGACCAAGCCACTTGGGCAGAAGAAACCCTGGAAATATTGGGAATTAGACTGATAAAATTCTTTGTGTGTTTCTTTTCCCTTGAATAATTTAGTTTTGACAAATCAGAATTTTGATTTAAAATGACTTCTCAGAAAATTCAAGATAAGCATGAGTCATGAACTCTCTGTACTGGGATACAGAGCCATCTGCAGACCAACAAATATGCCAAATTAGCTCTCCTCTCCCACCAGACATTTCGCACAGCTGCTGGTTAGAAATATGGCATGGCTTTCTCTTGAGCCTCTAGAACACTTAGAACTAAGGAGTACAAAGAAAATATCTTACTCATTTTCCATGTCAGCAACTACTGAAGCTTACTCAGTGAAGTACTAAACCATGAGTGTAAACATTAAGATACTTAGAACAAAGGGAAAATAAGTGGTGTTTTAATTAGGTTTATTTTTAATTGCTGCTTAGGATATTTTAAAGAGACTATCCAATGGTACTGAGAGACTGAGTGCTCTGAAATATCAAACCACTTTTCAGTGTCTTGCACAGTGTATCCAAAACATGTAGAACTGGGCAGTGATTACAATACTGTGGTGTTTGCCTTGACATTATGTTATTCTTAGTAGCCACATCATATTCTTACTTCATTTGCCAAGAACTGTTTAAGAGTTAATAGCACTGTGCAGGGCCACTTCTGTGATGTGCAAACACAGTGAGATGCATTATCTTGGGAATTCTGTTAGCTCTGGAGCTCCCACAGGATGAAGAGATGCCATCTCCGCAGTGAAGCTCACTTTAGCACAAGGCAAACACACTCCCCCATCAGCCAGGCTGGCAGCATTAGTGGGAGCTGTGATTGATCACCAGCACAGTGTTGCTGAGATATGGATTTGTATCTCAGCTTTTTATCACTGTGACTTGCAAAAGGCAGTTCCTTATTTACAGACTCTGCCTCTATTAAGTGACATTATTAGGGACTACTTTTGTTTAAGTGCCCCAAAGGCTCAGCATATTGGTGGTTTATGACATACAAGCTGTTTGATTCTGATGGTTTACCCCTCACTTTTTCAGATTGTAAATACGAGCTGCAGCACAAGAACATATGGTACGTAAAGAAATTAAAGCTAAAGTAAATGGCATTAAAACAAATTCAAATAGAGCAATAGGATACTCAATCTGAATTATAAGTCTGTATTAAGACTTTTTTAAAAAGGAAATAAAAGCCTAAATATGAAAAATAACCTTTCAGCTGTTCTTTTGGGGTTTTTTAAGGACCATTTCAGGGCTTTACTAGGATTAATTTCCTTATTAATCCTCATTATTTACATCCATATAGTTAAATGAATAAGGTATTTTTTAATAAGTGAAACTAGTTCTGAATACAACATTAGTTGTTTACCTTTTTAACTTCTGGGTTCACACCACATTGCCTCTGATACAGCAAAAATACATTATGCATTCTTAAACATTTATTACAGCAAATACACTTGCTTCTATTTACAAATACACATTTAGCACAAAACCAAAAAGGAGCCCTGCAATACTGCCAGACTAATGCTTGTATTCCATACCGGATATCAACAAAAAGGAAAATTGCCTTTTCCAACCCTTGTAATACTATAGCAGCTTATTCAAAAAAGGAATTTCATTATACTTCCATGTAAATAAGATTTCCCTCGTTGTTCTACAGATAAACTCCAGTCTTTAGCATATGAAGCATCATGCACCATAAAGGGTCCAAAGGACGTTTCTTATATACTTAAATTGTAATTTAAGCACATGCTTAGTTTATGCCACTCAGTTCTATATGTGGCATTAGTTCCATCAGCCTGTAATCCAACAGCTCCATCAAAGACAGTTTTTTTGATGCAGCTTCACACTTAGTGCACTCTGACAAAAAAAAATTTATCACATGATGTATTCCTTCAGTTAAGCAGCAAGAGTATTTTAACTGCCACTGCTGTATGGAATTTTTACTCAACTGAAACACCTATTTTCAGAACAACTTATTCATCTTATGTGTGATTTTTTTTGTCTGTTTCTTTTCACTATATCTTGGAAGGTTGCTTTGTTGTGTTTGGATTTTTTGTTAATCTACAGGTATCTCCTTGGTTGTTTGCAGCAATTATGTATCTCATCTGTGTAATTTACAGAGAACAAATTGTAAACAGAGTTCTCCATTCTCCTACCTACATATAAAGGCATCCTGAGAAGTACATTCATCAATGAACCAGCACTGGAAGTAGGATCTGATTTTAGCATTCTCTTAGGCTCCAGAATAAGGATTGTGTGTGGCAATACTTCTAGGCACAAAAATACCTAACTTAAAATCTGTAAAATATGCTGATATTAACATGATGCAGTCAATACAGTCTAAGCACAATTCCTACTAACATGACTCTAAGGATTCTCCTTTTAGGGCAAATCTAAAGCAGCTACTTACAGGTAATTTCACCCTCAGCTGCATGAAGTACATTGTATTGCCATTACTCTCCCATCTCCGGGAACTGGCTGAGAAAACCTATCCACTAGCTGGCAACCACCAGCACAGAATGAAGCAGGGGTCTGAGCTGCCTAATTTGGCAATATTGCTGGCATCTGATATTCGTGTTTACTGTGATAAGTCTGCAAACATGACAGGAACTCCCCGAAACAGGAGACAAGCCTTCAAGGAAAGCTGAACAGTTCACCATAATAAAAACAAAGACTGCTCTGACCTTACACACTTTGGAGTCACAGCATTCACACACCTCTCAGATTTCCCATTTGAAAAAAGGCAGTTAGTAGCCAGATATAAAGTGCAAAACTCATGACACTTACTAGGCTTTGCTCACTTAAGGAGCGGTACCTTCCCCTGGCAGACAGACCTTCCTGGCAGCACTCTTGGCCATTTGCAATCATAGCCCAGGCCTTTCTTCAGTTTGGACAATCTTTTTTCCAAAAACCCACCTCAGGCAAGTATCAACAACACAAACAGCCAGTTCCCTGTACATCTGCTGCTGTTATTTGCTGTGAAGAATTCTGTGTTTGAGTTAAAAGTGCATAGCACAGTGATTCATTAAAATAAGGAACCTGATTAGGCAATTGCCTAAACATAAACACGTATCACGTTTCCCCTCCCCAACAATTTACTTAGTGAATAATCCAGCCTCAGTTATGAACATAAAGTGCAGATATCCATGTTGAGAATGTACTCTTCTGTAAAGGAAGTGTCTCCTGAACAGATGGAAAGACCTACCTCTTTACCAAGCACTAAAGGTAGAAGGAAAACAGGTATCAGACACAGTGAGAGCATTTCCATTTAGATAATTTCTCCTCCTAGATACAATTTATGATGTAAGAATTACAAAAGCTTGTCACTTTGCTGTATTTCCACACATTAGCCTTTAGGAGAACAGGAAATGGACTCTGTATTCTCCATCCACTCTTTCTCCTCGTATTTTGGCTTTAAACCGGAGACAAGAAATCCTGCACTAGGGCAGAAACTGTTCTTCTGAATATTCATTTGGTTACTTAAGTGTTTCCAGAAAAGCTGACGTCCTGTTAAGTATAAATCTTTCCCAAACTTCGTTTTTAAGACTAAGACAAGTAAGGAACAAGATGCTCAGAGAAATTCAGTTTGTGTCTTCTGTCAGTGTACACAGAATTCAGGTTTCCATCTCAGGTTGGTCTCCTCTGGGAAATTCATATTCCATCACAATTACGAGCTCCACCAGAGCTAGAGAATTTCTTCAGCTTGGTACGAAAGGTGGGTTTGTGTTCTTTGGGGTTTTTTGTAGATTTTTCCTTGGTTAAATGGTTAACACAGTTTGATTTGTGGAAAACCTAAATGTTCTGTCCTCCCCTTCAAAATGTAACAGAGAATGAGTTCCTTCTTTGTGCCCACAAGTGACCAAAGTCTAAGAACAGGAGCTCCAATAGCACTGGCATTAGACCCAGAAGGGCAGATGAGAGGCAGGTTCCCAAGATATCTTGCCTCAACACTGGAGTGGAAGAAACAAATTCAAAGCCCCAGAGAAGGGCATGAATCATATTCTTATTTTCTGGTGCTAAACAAAATGGTGACATGAATTTTGCTTTTACTAAAGACAAACTCCACTTCAGCTGCTTAATACAAATGAACCAATGGCACCTGGAGGCTCACTGGTGAAGGTGGCTGCCTTTATGGAAGAGAAACTCTTACAGGATTTATGTTGCACAAACTGTAGCTGCCTGTAAGAAGTGTTCCATAAAATTCCCCACCTTCACAGCACAGGACTTTAGCCAGATGCTCACTCTTCTTATTCTGAGGATGAAGTGGATATGAAAGGGCAAAATAACAGCTTTGTCTAAAGATTCAAAACACCTGGAAGCATCTGATGGCTGAACAGAGATAACAGTCAAACACACCTCTCGGACAAGAAAAACCCTACGTTCTTCTGTGATCGTGATTCCTGATGATTTTTCTAATGACAGCCTAAAAAGAAGTTGCTAAAAACATTTTGTCACAGATCTTCCCAAACTTCTGTGAATTCCATCTGCGTAAGGACAAGTGAACATTGATATTATTGTTCCCTTTCCATTGCATCACCTGACCTTTTGGCCAAGTTAGGAGAATTGCTACTTCTCCAACCATATTCAGGAACATTAAAATATTGCTACATTGCAATACAGAGATACACTAAAGTATAATTTTGAAAGGAAAATCTGCAAAACTATTGCAGAGTCAAATGTTCACTTCTTAGTGTTTGAAATACAGGAACAATTTTGCCTGAAAAAGCACTTGCATCTGTCATCTGTACTGCACTTTATGCAGAGAATTTCAGAGTATTCTTCCAAGGAAGAAGAACTAAGCAAAGGGCAGAGCAAAAATATTATCTGTCTACAGTTCCTACAGACACAAAAGGCAGAGAAAGACAGCTTGGCACACACAATCTAAAAGTACAACATTTTACTGTACATATACAAGAATAATAATTTATTGATGTCATAATTTATGATTTCTGATGATCTTCAAATATTGCAAATCCTTTACGGACTACCAGGCCTACTTAAGTAATCATTAATTTACATAGTAAGAAACTAATACTTACATAGCTGTGACTCTTAAGGAAATCTGAAGGGTTGCTTGTGCAGACTTTATCCCCTTCCAAGCCAATTACTCTTTTACAGATATTTGATTTGGGGTCATTTGGGCTTTTCACAATTACAATATCTCCTCTGAGAGGAAAAAACAGAAACAAAAACAAACAGAAGAACTCTAATTACAAACTATTTGGCTGAGTACATGAGCATCCATGTGTCTACTCCAAAAATATTCACACACATTTAAGATAGTCCCTTGTGCTGAAAATTCTTGTGTACAATTTTGGTTTCTTCAGTTTTACTCAGGTGTAATTTCACAGAGTGTTAAAAGTGGACTGAATTTTTGTTATTTAGATCATTTATGAAACATTTAAGACTACAACCTGAGGCCAGTAATACCCATAGTTGGTTTTCAAGACCAAACTGCTTAGAGAAGAAGTTACATTCACTCAATAGAATCATTTATGGGGAGAAAAAAAGGTTTTTTCTATTTTTTGGAAAAAGCTGTGAAAGCGACAACAGACTAAATCCAAACTGAATTCTGTCAAATTGTTCACTGGGCTGTATGTGCTGGTAACTTTCACTTCCATCAGACACAATGAAAAATTACGATTTAGAAGCAGAAAAATACACAAAAAATAAAGGACAGAATTGACAAGCCCTGGCAAACAGAATGTCAGATCGGCTCTCAACAGAGGAGCGTACTTTCGAATGCAGTAAAAGTGGCGGCTAAGGTTCTCCGAAAAGACAATATCAGAGTTTTGAATGGTTGGTTCCATTGAAGGTCCAGAACACTGCAAATTAAAAATAAATGAGAAAAAATTACTATTTCGAACTACTTTTAGCTAAAATAAACTTTTTTTTAAATGATATGCTGATAAATTAGAAAAGGTGCAATGTAGAGAACTAGAAGTGAGCTCCTCCAAGGCAACACGTGATGCATTTAGAAGCTGAGGAGAGCCTCCAGAGCACCTCTAACTCTGTTACAGCTCCATATTTCCTTGGGATTGGTCCTGAAGTGCACTAGGTGCTATGGGCCCTCATGGGTTCATTTCAGCACCCCATCTCTAGGAAATTTTTAGGAGCAGTGCTCAAAGCCCTGCCAGCTTACCCCTTTCTCTGTAACACAGAATCACCACAGAAGCTGCAAGAGCAGCTCACAGCCAAACTCCCTCATGTCCAGCAGCAGTATCTGCTAGGTTAAGGACCTGGGGAGGAGGGGCAGGGAGCATAAATCACCCAGAAATCTGAAAAAAAAAAAAAATTTCCCATTGGTGACTCCAGTCTTTCTTGAAGGACAGACTCTCTGCAAAAGGCTTAATCAGAAATTCCCATTGAGTTCAGTGATGCCTCAAGCAATAACGCATCAGAAAACATGAATGTTGAAAGTACAAATAACTTTCACAAAGGCTGGACCTGCTTCCCATAAATTGTGTTTAATAAAGAAAATTAAGAAACCTGAAATATTGGCATCATCACACATAACAATTTCAGTATTACAGTTTTATCTTCTTTTAAATGTCATGAAAATGAAGAGTTACCACAACAATTCCTCCAAGGTACTCAAAGGCACAGTGTGCTATGCAGCCATATTGCACAGTGTACCCCAGAAATCGGAAGGTTTTTCCTAGGACATTGCGAAGCATCCTACAGTGGTACGTTGTTCAGCTGGTTCTACAGCAAAACAGAAGAGTATCATTTATTTGATAACAAACAATCTAACATTTACAAACCTATCTTTTGTGTGTAACAGATGGACAAGATTAAAAAAAAAACCAACAGTGTAAGGAAACCAACAAATAATCAGATGTACCTGTAGAAATAAGGCATCAGGTCTTTTTGTTCTCAGCTGCAGCACAGTGGTGTAACTTCTGCAGCACATTAGTCTGTAAACATTTTCTGACCCCCTTCCCCAAATATTCAAGTCAACTCTGATTAGGAGATCCAATTCTGGCAATGGTAATCCAAATAAAGTATTGCCTTAACCCAATTTGATGGTTACATATATTTATCTTAAGGAAGTGGAAAACAGATATACTGAAGTAACTGAAGAAAGTTCTACATTCTGCAAGAAACCTGTTCCCCTTAAACTCAGTGTTGCCCTATAATGAACTAAAACCACTGCAAGATTTCCTTCTTCTATTAAGATGTCCCAATATAGTTTGATAAGCAAATGCACTATGTTAAAAAGAAAAAAAAGAGAAAAATGCTGTGTAAAATATGCCCACTTCAAAATGAAATAAAGACATCTCCTTTTATTTTTCATGACATTTAGTTAATTAAAGACAGGACTTTAAAAGTGCCTATCTTTATTTTTACAACTCTCACTAGAATTTAATGGAATTTTGCCTGAATACATTCAAAAGACAACCATTATTGGGAGCAAATATTCTCTACCAAGTTCATTTCCTTGTTCCAAAACAGATGTACTTTTTTTATTTACGTAAACTTCTCTGGCCTAGAACAGCTTAAACCAAGCTGTGATTCAACAGTCATAAGATTATCTGACCATTTTCACAGTAATGACCCAAAATACAATTGAAAACAGAAAAGTCTTGAATTGTATCCCTAGCAAAAGCAGCACCCAGCACACTGCAGGAACTGAAACAGCTCCTCTGGAAGGGGAATGCACTTTCAGCAGAATTCATTCTGGAGAGGCAGAGAAGTGGCTGGCTCTTCCCAACCTAGTGCACTATGAAAAGCACCAACCAATGCCTTACTCTTAGGGCCAGACACACTGTGAGCCCAGAAATGTGGTACAGGTGATAAAAGGAAGGTGGAGGGACAGCAGATGAATGTTAGTTGCACAACTAGTGTGAATGCATGACCACAACTATGTTTTGAGAGAAGTCCATCATCAATACTTCTTAACAGCACCTGCTAGAAAGGAAGCGTCACATTGCTTCTCAGTTTGGGTAGACAGAAAAGTACTGCACAAGCATCCTCTAGTTTTGCTCCATGCTATTCAGAAACCTTGTATTAATATATAAAGACAGTAGAGAATTTAGGCACCCGTGAGCATTGCAGGTAAAAAGGAATTGTATAAACAATGCGTTATGATGCCCAGAGTACGCAGATCAAATTGAGACAAATAAACAGTAACAACATCAAGAGAATATGCAAACGTCTCATGCCAACAGCTGTCAGATTGTAACTAAAATATTTTTATTATGAAACTACAAACAACTGGTATACATCTCAGAAAATAAGTTTCAAAGTGATTGCAAGTGACTTCCTTTCAGATTTTGGATGACACAAACTTAGGGATAGTTACCCTGAACATGTGTTTCCCTGTGATGTTTGCAAGTAGATTTGTGAGCTATTCAAGGAAACCCACGGTTCAGAGTGAGCTTTGCCTACTGCTAGAGCTCTCATGGTAAAAAACTAACCACAAGGACAGAATATGAGTGAAGAGCTCTCAAATTTTGTTCCCAGTTCTCTTAAAATAAAATTCTTAACTCCCAAGACATGGATTTCACCAATCCCCATTTATAAATGTAGTACAAAGGACTTTTTTTAAATGGTCAAGCTTATCAGATTTTATGATAATAACGAAAAAATTATTAGCTTTATATAAAAGCTTTTGACTATTACTCAAGAAAGTTAATTTCAAATGAAGGCACATATATACCTGGATTATACAAGTCTGACCCAGACAAGGTACCTCCTGGGGATTGGCAGGGTGTTTTAAATGTTAAGGTTCATCTTTAGACATCCAATATTCATTCCACAGAATAACTACAATCCTAAAAGTTTCCATGTAGTTTTAAGTAACAATTTCTAGTTAATAAGTGGTTGCAGCAAGAGCAAGTCCAGTAAAAAAAAACACCAGAAAACACTAGTTTATTTTAAAAAAACCCACACAGAAATAATTAACTGGAGTGTCATTACAATATAATTGTTTCCTCGGAGAACTTCATATCAGTACATTTTTAAAACAATGTAATTTTGTTGATCCCAAGAAAGTAAACAGCTGAACAGTTTTCCACATCACACAATTTTAATACAAAGTACGATCAGCCGGCAACTCCACCAGATCGAACATAAGATCATTAAACACAACAAAACAAATTATTTAAGTCACAGGCCCCTTGAAAACTTAATGGCTCTGTTGTATCAACATCCTTATTGCAGAACTAATGGCCTAAAACCTGTTGTAATTACTTCCAGGTACTACCTACTATCATATAGCAGGTAGCTGAAAAATTTATACTCAAGTAGACATTGGTTAAAAAAGGTCACACATCCATATTTATCACAGAGAACACAATTTGGTTATTTTACCAGAACTGTATAGTTTATCCCCCACAGCAAATAAAATGCAAAATGTAATTACTATTATCTTCTGTTCCCTTTTTCTTCCATAGCCTATGCTTTCATCACTTGGTTTTTTGTTTGTTTGTTTATAAAATTAATCACAGCTAGCAGGGTAGAAATCACTTTGAGCCTCATGAATGACATCCAAGAGATGGGAAAGGATTAGTTCTCAGTTGCTGCCAGTTATAGCACCAGGTGGCTTTTTCTGCAGTGAAGGTGTTACCGATAATCCCATTACATTGGTACTAAATCTTGCAGACATCAAAATTATCACCAAGGTTCCTTTTCATCCCATCCTTTCCAAATGACTGGAAGTCGCTTCACCTGAAAGAAGTCAAATCCACATGCAGCTGCTGTTTTAGCAGCCAGCGGACTCCCTGAGAATGCCAATCGTGATCCAATTTCGCTGTGCTGGTGGCCCCCTGTTCCCTGTCCAATAATACATCTGTTAAAAAATCCTACAGCTACAAATCAAGTTTAATCCTACCAGGGACCTCATGTTGGTCTTGTCTTCCAAAAAGGCAGCAGGTTTTGCTGTCTATCTCTGCTAGTGTCTGGGGAATACTCTTTAAATCCCAGCTCTACTTAAAAGAATAAGCTAAGGATCACAAAACATGACCTCAAAAACCCTGATATGACTATATTCTGACCCAGAGGCATTCATTCTAGGTGAAGATTAGAACTTTGCATAATAAGATTACACAGCAAGTGAATGATATCAAGGGACTATCCATATGCAGCCGCCTGGTTTTCTATAGACAGCCTGTGCTCTGCAATATGCAGTGCAGACGAAACAGAGCTTGGGCTTTCTAGCTGAAATAAAATAGATTCACATAAATTAGTTGGCCATTTCCAGATTCCTAAATCCCCTATTACATCTTTTATTGACAGCTCCTGTGAGGATAGCACAAATGGTATTCTCTTTCTACTCTTTGCTTCTGTAACACTCACTCTGAGGGAAATGTACATAGGTTGTCTAGAAATTAACATCTTGTTTGCTGTAATCTTGGATTACAATTAACTGTACATAATAAAATTAGGAAATCAATGAGCAGATTTATCATTTCCAGAAAACCAATGGCATTGTGTAAGACAGTTTAACATATGGTGCTGAATTTTTTAATACAGGAAAATTGAAGTTGCAGCCACTGACAATGTGACTAAACAAATCACTGGACTTGACACTAAATAGATTTTTCACTTTCATAAAAAATTTACAGTTGCATTTGCTTTGTATAATGCTTCCCAATTCTGGAATTTCATTGACTATGTAGGGAGAGATTATCAGTTTTTCCTTCCATAACAGAAACTCTTCTCCTAACATTGTCCACTTCTAACCAGACACATTTCTCTACACATAACTTGCACCATCTCTTTCCCAGAGTTACTCTGAGAGTACTTTAAAAAGAAAAAGCCAAAAACCCAAATTAAAAACTGCACACTGAGTAGGCCATTTAAATATTTATGTTTGAGCTGTTATTCATATTAAACTATTATTTTAAAACCTCTGCATGAAATTGATGTTACATGTGCTAGAAGAGCAAAGGGTGTATATCTTGTTTACTAGGATTCTTCCCATATTAGATACACAATATACCAAATGCTTTAAATATTCTAATTACAATCTGAGGATTCTGAACACCTAAAGCAAAACAAAGAACAATTTTCAAAAGGTCCCTCTGTGCTGGGGATCAGACAGAACTTGGTTTTTATTTCCAGCTGTTGCTTTACTCTAGAAGAAACACTGGACTTGGTCCAGCAAATCTGAACAAGCTTGGTGATATTCTGGAAGAGATTACTTTTTTACACATTATCTCTACTAGGCACTGCCAGTTTGTCTCCAACAAGAGCTCCTTCATCTACTGATCTCAAGCTGACAAGGAGATTAATCCTGTAAACATGACACACATAACGCAATTCGCTGGTGTTAAATAAACAGAGACTACCATCATTTTTCAACACAGATTTCAGGTACTTCTCACTAGTTCTATTGCCTTTGGGAAGCAGCTCCTAACACTTCCACAACCCTGGATAAAATGCTGTTTTAATGGCCAGATGCATTCCAAAGCTTCTCCTCTACAGCTCCACACACTCCTCTTTACTGAACAGTGAAATACAGATAGCTGAGCAAAGGCGTGGTCATGTACGGCAAGCCTGAGTCTCTGAGGGATGCCAAAATTTTCACTTTACAGTCTTCTGCAACAAGGTCAAAGTCAGGACAAACACCAAAGGTCTGGCAGACACCACAGTCACCTTCCTGGTAACTGAGAAAAATGTACTATGCCTATGTCACAAGGGTAAAATAACTACATGTGTTGATCTTAAATTTCAATATATTCACTTTCTTGAGACACAGACATATAAACATTGAAAATTCATTTCAGTTTAGTAAGACAAAGAGTTACAAGCCTAATTTTCACAATAGGCACTAAAAATCTACAACCCTACAGAACCTGAAGTTGCCCATGGCTCATGTGTCCTCTGCACTTCCCAGCTGACACATCTTGTAGAAACATGATTTTGGAAATACTACTCAAAGCAGTGAATAGAAGAGGGGTAAATAACTCCCCTATGCACTGAGAACTAAAAAAGCTTTTTACTTAAAATATTATGTCATTACAAAGAGGATGATTTGCTGATAAAAACCAGCAAACCCAACAAAAACACCACAAACAAAAACCCAAAACCCCTCCACATTTCAGTACACCATCAGCAAGACAATTTAGAAAAAATACAGTTGTCTCCATCTTATTGCCAATGTTGGTCTCAGAGAGAATGCCATCATTAGAGTAGTCCACAGTGGTTTAGGAACACAGAAAACACAGAAGTCACACAGTCTGAGATCTTCAAACAAACAGTAAATCAAACCTGACAGACAATTAAACCATAAACAAACCATTAAACATCTGAAAAATACAAAAGCAAAAAACAACAACAACGAAAAAACAGTTTTAGCACTGTCAGAAAACAGCAATGAAGAATCCTTCTGTATGTTCATCAACACTCCCCAGTTATGAGCATCACCTTCTAAGGAAATAGCTTATGCACACTCTGCACTAAAAAATGCGTTAAAAAACAGGACAAAGGCAACACAGACAAGAGAGTGCTCACTATTTACATTTTCAGGTTAGACCAGAAGAAAAATGCAAACCAAGTGCTTATCACTGTTACTATTCTGCAAAAATGTTGACCGCCCAAACGGCTTTTTAGTTACAAAGTTCTAAATCCACACATGTACGTGGATTCAAGGACTTTTTTCAGAGCAAAATGGTACTTCGTGAGAGTTTATGCAGTAAAAATAAACTGTAATCAGTATTTTTTCTCATTGCTCAATAAAACTTTATTAGTTATTTCTGAGCTGGTTTATGTGTAAAACACAACCTCTGTAAGGTCTTCTCCACTTAGAGATACAAGTATAAAAAAGTTCCAAACATCAATAGATGAGTGCAATGATATTCAGTCTAAGTTAATCCCCAGACATCCAAATCCATGAATAAAAATTCATCAGTTTTAAATACACTGAGCCTATTAAGCAAGAACAAAAGCATATGCACAAAAGAGCTTTTAATATATTTCAAAGCCCACAAGAGCCATGGTCTCATTAAAATTATAAATTACACAAACATGGAATAAAGATTCAAACTGCAGTGCAGCTAAGCAGATTACAGCAAACCCCGCGTTCCATATGATAACACACCATGGCCCTCCCAGATGGGGGCTTGGAACAAAAAGGCCATCACTGCAGCTAGGGAAAACCTCCTTGTGATCTCTGGTTTCTGTTCAGCAGATGACAGCCAAATAATATGTTGATTATTCTGTTTGTGCTGCTAAGCTTGTAAGATGGAATAAAAGCGATATGATCTATTGTGAACTCCATGCTAATGTGTTGCTCCACTCATAAATAATATACTGAATTTATTCTGAAACTATCTTTTTATCTGAGTTCCAGGTTTTAAATGCGTGAACTATAATAGAAAGCCAGCATAAGCTATTATTTAATTTGATGGTTTAAAGTAAAAGATACAGCTGACACAATAATAAATGTGAAAACTGACTACTTACTGAAGCAAATAAGTAGAGGTGCCTTTCTCCGGTTTAGCAAATGGTTCTATGCCGAGGTGCAGAGCACCTGCAAGACATGAGCACACTCCAGCCCCACAACCTGCACTCTCACTGATACCAAACACATCACCAAGCAGGGCCTATGTGTGGCTTATTTTACCACAGACATCCACCCCAAACATGAGTTTCGAATGAGGACGTAAGTACTTGTAAAACAGAAAAACAGTACAGAGATAATCACTGTATAACTCCACTAATATTCTGTCTCCCTGAATTGCCTTCTTAAAAACTATTTAGGTTTTTAATAAGTGATCAGATTTTATTTCATCTAAATTTGCTCATTTGGTTTGTTCCAAAAATACAGAATGTAGCTTGCCCTTTCTTCCATAATACATTGCTTTTCTAAAAGGAAAATCGGGGACTGGTCATACAACTCCTTTCACAGATATTTTGTGTTGCTAAGAAAATTGATGATATTCTTACAATTTAATGTTTATGAATTCCAGCTCTTTCATGCCAGAAATGTTAAAAATTCTATGAGAAAAATCACTGTGGCTTGGCAATAGCACGAGAACACCAAGATCAAACACTGCTTCACACTTCTTGGACCACTGGAAGCACAACTGAGAACAGGTAGAAGCATGAAACTCCAAGAATGTGCAACAATTTTCTCAGAAATATAAAAGATGGGTGTAAAAAACCAAGCTCCATTACCTTTATTCCTTTGCTAGGGACACAGTCACAGCTATAAATCACAGAAATATTGAAAACAATGCTACTGAAGAGACATACATGTACTAATAAGCCTTAGGGCTAAAACTTCAGATTAATTACTCCCTCATTGCAATGAAATAACACACATCTATTCTTTTCATACAAAACCAAGACAGGACTTCGAAACAATTGGTGATGCTCACGTTTCCAGCAACAACCACAACCTCAGGTTTGTGGCTTTGTTTTTATTTTTTTTTTAATTTTTAATTGTCCCATTTGCAATACACCAAGTTATTCTGCAGTTACCAGATAGAGGATTGTTAGTTCTAGGACCTTGATAACAGTTTGGTTTCCCTCAATCTGGTTCAGTTTCTGCAGTTTTAAATGTTAATATATGTAAGAGGAATAAAAATAAATTATCTCTCAGAAAATGCAATAGAGTACCTGGGGGAAAAAAATGGCAGCCCTGCTCCCAGATACACGCTCCTGGAATGGGATTCTCACAAATACAGCATTCTAGCATGGAACTGGCAAGCTCAGTGTAGGAGATGGAAGCTGAATCCACTGAGATAAAGAATAATGATAATTTGCTAAAATACAGCCTGGCTTTTAAAAAAGTGCCAGATATTCAGTGCTTTCTGATGGTTTTTTTCACCAAAACATTATTCCAAATTTGAAACAATTAAGTTTCCCTAAGTAGCCAGTTGTGAATCTGGCTTGACAATGAGTTTTACTAGGTTGCTTGCTTGTCTTTTATCAAACTTTATAACTCACCTGAAAAATCTAAAGTTTAATTCCTGACTACTTAAAGGCCAAAATGACTGTTTTCTTCATCTGCCTCTCAGTGACCTAATTAATTTACCATTCTGATCATATTATTTGAAGAGCAAGCAAGGCATCCCCTCTATGCTCAACCCAGGTAGAGTTACACATCTCTACTGCATTATTTACTGCGGCACATCCTGGTTCACACCACACCCTGTGGAAAGCAGAGGAAAGTCCACTGAATCCATGTGAATGTACGGATGGCTCTGCAGGATCTTGTCCTCAGAGAAACCTGAGGGTTGTGCTCTTTTGTGAAGCCTCTGACCAAGATCACTACTTGGGAAAGACAGAAGCAGCAGCATCCTGACCTGGGGCAGGAAGTGCATCCCTGCTCCCAGTGCTACCCAGCTCCTTCTAACACACCCACACTCAGTCCAGCCTGACCACTGCTCCCCTGTCTCTGTCAGACTAAAGAGTGAGTGCTTCATAAATCCAAGAGGGGCAATGAAAGGGGACAAAACTGCTTGTTAGAGGATACGCCGCTATCTGAAGTTACTTCCACATGGGTGGTAGCTGAAAAATCAAGCTAGCATTCCTATCTGGAATATCTATGGAAGACAATAACCAGAAAACATTATTGGCTAGTACACTGGAAACCTGAGGTTCCATGTTTGTGGGTCTCACCAGGAAGTATGATAAATACAAGGAAAATAATCTCTATTAAATATAGCACTAATCTGTATGATGCTTATTAAAACACTAAGTTAAACTCACGATTCATTTTCAAGATTATTGTTCTGCAGGTTTCTGCAATATTATACCTCACAATTCTGAAATTACAGAAACATTAAATAACTCCTAAAATAATTTCTTGTCTTCAGCACATACTACTTTAATTCATGTCTCTTAATTTACTTCTATTTTTAAAGAGCTGTTTAAATTTGACACAGGTCTAAATTTTTTTCCTGTTGCTCAGGATACCCACAAGGATGCATTTAGGTAACATCCAGAGGCTTTCTGAATACGATCATATCATGTTTTATATAATATCATACAACTGGCAAGTCCTAAACACTCCAACTAATTCTTTCGTTTGCCGCAGACTGACTGGATAAGTAGTCTTTAAGATTTTTCACACTGAAAAAAACAGGTCTTTTGGTGTCAGAGCTGCCGGGATTAAACATTCTTTCCAGTTGTTGGCTCATGGCCTGAAGATCCTGCACTTTCAAACTTATCCCATTCTAGCCAGTTCAAAGATCAGGAAAATGAAGCCATCTTCTTTGCAGCCATAATCCACGACCCATGCTGTTAGATACTTAAGAACATCTCAAAAGCAAACTACCTTGTTTCAGCTCGCAGCAGGAGCTCAGCAGGGCACTGGGTCACATGACTGCAAACCCAGCCTAGTCAGGTGACTCAGTAGCTAATCTGATTTGGTGACTATAAAACTTTAATCAGTACAGTCTAATACCAGCACATTCCACAAATGATGAGCAAAGCAGCCTGGCGATGTAACAGCAAACACTAATAAGATTACTAATTAAAACTGCCACTAGGACGTGTTTTATAGTTCTCTATCCCACACATAAATCCAACAGAAAAACATCACTGAAAACTGGTCGGGCAGACACATGGGTTTGAAATAAAATGGACTGGTGTTTTATTCCAAAACGAACAGCATTTTGTTCATTGTCACAGAAGGACAAGAGCATACATGAATCTTGTAAGGCACAATTAAAACCTAGCAAAACCAGTAATTTGAAACCAAAGACAACAGAACACATACATCAATAGCACCGTGTCATTGAGAAACACTGCCCACGCAATGCTGCTGGCGTTAACTGGAGGTCCCACGAGCCTACACGGGTAACCCACATGGTAAAGAGAGGCCATGGCAACTGTGCTCCTCTTATCAGCCACAAATATCCAAAGCACACTTCAAGGGCTGCTATTCTGGGGACAGCAGGATTTTCCCCAAATCTGTAGGCTACAGCTTTTGAAGAGAAATGTCAAACGTACTTGCAGATCAAATTCCGAACCATAACCTTTTCCCAGATGTTCTGATTGCTCTCACTCATCATTGTATTCCCTCCATTTTTTTTTCCTTAGGGAATTTTCACCCCAAATCCTCTTAATCCATCTTAGAATATTCATTTTGCATAGACAAGTAGCTGAATTGGACCAGCAAGTGTACAAGAAGAGGAAAACAAGAGAGCTTGATTTCTCCATAGCACAGTTAGGATTTGCAGTAAAAATTGACATCACCATTTGACCAGGTCTACATGACAACATGTGAGCTGCGAGGAAGGAAAGTTGATTATTCTACAGTTTAAGACATCCCAATATAGACACAAATGTTTAAACCTCTCCATTCTCCAATGAGCTGAGTATGAACTGAGACAACTGTCCATTGCCACAGCTCAGCTGACAAGAAACAACTTCCTAAGGCACTTCCTGATCACTTGAAATCATTTCCACATTCCTTAGTTTCTCTGCATTTCCACTCCACCCGTAGAGCAGAAATAGTAGGACTTATCTACCTCATAATGTGCATTTGAGGATGAGGGGTTTTTAGGGTAATGTCCAGAATTACAATTCCTGTGGTCTTGATTTCTGCCAGACAGCAGATCCTAGTGGGATCTTCTCCAATGACTGAAAATTCACCTTTCAAAATTGGACATGTGAATATAAGCAAAACTTCAGAATCACTCAAAAAGAGTGAAAAAGCTATTATTTTTCCTAAAAATGAAGCATCCTTGATTTAAAAATAATTAACTAAAAATAAATATGAAATTAAACTTCCATTAAATTAGTTCCTTCTCTATTTGTCTGAAATACAGGTAAAGTCAGATGTTGTAAGCAGTATTTTCATAAGCATATATTCACTTGGAAAGCTTTATTGTATTAAAATGCTAAAATTTGCAAAAAACCCCCACCTATTGAAAAACAGATCATTTCCACTCGCTTTCTAAATTAGTAGGAATTTAACTGCACTCATCATGTTAAAATGTGAGAGAGGAAAAATGAACATCACAAACAGAACTACTGCCATATTTTAGAAGTTCAGTTCTTGTACTGAAAAAATTGTATCCACTTCTCCATTATTTTGGTTATATATGAAACAGTCTGTCTTGTTGTAAGTTACAATGTAAGACACGGTTTCTCTACATTTGGAAGGATGTCTACCAAAAAAAAAATTGTAACAAAAATATCACTTTATTTAAAAATACATGATTCTGAAATAGCTACAAAGTTCACAGCTAGCAAGAGCTGGAAGGTTCGGCTGCCCCTCCCCACTGTGTGTTATCTGCCCTTTTCCATACAGCATCAGCTCGGCAGGATGACACAAAATACGGCTATTAAGAAAGTCGTTAGACAGTTCCAAGTCAGGTTAGTGACTCAATCAGCTCAAGCAGGGAACTGATAAGCACCAGGGTTTGCTGGACTGGAAACAAGAGGAAGAGAAGGAAGTGACACTTCCTATTTTGCAGCCCTGACCCACTGTACCTGTTCCTGAGCCACTGAGATTTCCTGCAAACATACACTTTATCCAAGAAATACTAAAACTGGTAGGGGCACAAGCATTCCCATTTGCAAAATACTTTCATTATGTGGGCTCCAATAGAAAAGAGGGGGGGAAAAAAAAGAGAAAGAATTATTTAGCCTCCAATTTTAACTGCCCTGTAGGAAAATGAGGTAAAAAAAGTATAAAAAAAACCTTACATGTCAGGCATGTAATGAGAAATGAAAGAACAAAAGAGAGGGCTCAGCCCTGGATGTACGTTTACACCTATCCTGTGAAGTTAAGACAACCTATAATAGTGTAATTTTAAAAGAACTTTAAAAATTTTTAAAAAACAAACAAGGAAATACTTTGTGTTAATGAAGTAAGAAAAGAAAATGTACTGCTTGGAACGGGAAAAAACCATCACAGAGACTGAGTACATGGAGTTTATCACTTGATTCTGACAGATAAGTAGTGACTTACCAAAGATAGCCTGATTGGGTTATGAGCTTCTACAACAAAGGTCTCCAACAGATATCCTGCAATTGTGAAGTGTTACACACACCTGCAAGCACTCATACCTGAAATATTTAGGGTTTTGGGCTCCAGGATGACAGTGCAGTGGCAGAGTTTACTGTGATATTCTAAAAGTGGAGACCTCTCTCTATGTTTCAGCCTCCTCACTCAGTTATACAGAATTTACACCACAGGATCCCACTGACAAAACCAGATTCCCAAATTCTTTTAAAAGAATTGTGAATTACGTTTGGGTCTTTATTTTGCTAGCCCTTCCTATTCCAGATAGTCACAACTCATTGGTCACGTATTACAGAAGTGAAATTAAACAGCTATATTTATTTCTTGCCATGTTTTCAAATGTCCTTTGATTTTCTCCTCTACAGACAGATACTTCTAACTTTCACTAAACAAGAATCTATATTTAAAATTAAACATTATTCAGTATTTTACAGTTTACCAGCAAATACAGGACATTATGACAACCTCTTGACACTTCTGATAGAAGATCTAAAACTGTCCACTGCTTAACAAGTAAAGAAGCTTGGCCAGCAGCAAAAAAAAGCCATTTCATCAGCTAGGGAAACATAATACTGAAGCTTCATGCTTGAATTGGATATGAAGGGAAAACTCTGAGGTTCAGGACTGCCCACATATTGTTGCTCTTTCATGCTGCTCATATTTAACATGAGGATTTTTTTTCCCCTCAATTAAGAAGAGACTCAAGAACAACAGGTGCTCAAAATTTTGGCTTAGAACGACAGTAAACATTATTCATTGAAATTAAAGTGCGAGACTGAGGGATGTAGTGGCTAAAGCTTCGTTTTTATATTCTGCTGTGTACAAATGTCTTCAAGTAGCTTGGGATGCATCTGAATCACCAACAGATGAAAAACAAATATAAAAACACTTGTGATAGTGGCTGTTCTGAGAGGGGCTTCCCTTGCATTCAGACTACCAAAACAGAAAGCGTTGACTGACAAGCAAGCATACTAGAATTTGTCAAAGCATTTTAATGTCCAACTTTTTCTACCACACATCTTGGTCCAGGGCCATCACACTGATGCAAGATCTTGCTCCCAAATTAAGGTATTAAACCACACACTTACTACAGGTTCGCGGCCATGTACAAACAAGACAGGGACCCCAAGAATACTCACATATTATGTTACACGCAGTTACGTAAATGCGTTTTACAAGTACTTTTCCCTTCCAGGGTCTGATGCCGCCAGTGCGGCGCCAGGCGAGCCTGTCCGCTCCCGGCCCGCTGCGCTCCCGGCCCTACGGACACCTCGGGCATCTGCGGAACCAGGGGGGTGTCCCCTCCGCAGCACCCGCGCCACACTCCCCGCACCGGTCCGTGCCCGCTGCCGGTCCCCTCAGCCCCAGACAAAGCTGCGGTGTCCCTCAGCTGCCCCAGACAAAGCTGCGGTGCCCCCCAGCTGCCCCAGCCCATCCGCACCCCCGGCCCCACTCTCACCTCCCCGCTCGCTGCCGGGCGCCTCAGCCCTTCCCCGCCCGCCGGCCCGGCACGTGCCAACAACGCGGGCTCCTATTGGGCGGGGGTTCCCCTAACCGCTCTCCCATTGGCGGAGCGCGGGCCCGGCCCTCCCGGCGCGCCCGGCCGCGGTCGCTGCCCGGCCCTGACATGGCGGCGGCCGGCGGGGCGCGGGGCTGCACCAGCTTCCAGCGCAGGCCCGGGGCCGGCCCCCGCCCGCCCGCCGTCCCGGGCACTCGGCCCTCGGTGCGCCACGGGCAGCTGCTGCTCTCCAGCGGGCTGCCCTCCCTGGACTGTGTTCTAGGTTGGTGGGAGCGGGACTGGGACTCGGTGCTGCCCCCCCTCCGCCCCGCCGCCCTCCCCTTTGCCAGGCCCTGCCTGCCCTCGCCTCCCGTAACCCCGTGGCTGCTCCCGCAGGCTTTTCCTTCCTCCCCACAGTCCCTGGGATTGGGGGGAGGCTGGGAGGGGGAAGGAGGACGGGGCAAGGCGGGATGTGTTTCCCGCCTTGAGCTTGCGGAGGTGCGGATCGCCGTGTGCAGTGCACGGCCATCGCTCTGAGCAGCCTTGCTGGAGTGCAGACCTGCTCCGTCAATTGACTTGGCAGCACATTGCTGGCGCGTTTCACACTGTCACGGGGAGGGCTGGGAGGGTTTCGGCTTGGAAAACCATGTGTGCTGGATTAACGCGTGCCTGAACGCCGGGTAGTTCGGGTTCTCCGGTGGGGCAGTTGTTGGAATGTGTTGGGATTCTCAGTGTGTCTTTTCTGTCTTGCTTGCCACAGGTACATCATTAAAGTGCCCCACTAAGATAAGTTGCACTGGTGTGACGCTGTTTTTACTACCTGTGGATCTGCCTTTGCCTGCTGTCAGTGTCAGGGTGTGAGATGGTCCCGTGGACTCATCTGTTGTGACTGTTGCTGTGTTATCGGTGGCATGAACTGGCACTTCCACGTGGATTGGGAACTAACTCATTTTGCTGGTATAAACAGCGTGGTTTATCTGTATGCACCAGGGCTGTGTGATCCTTTAACTCTTCACACAGTTGCAATGCATCTTTAGTGTACATACATGAGACTTCTAGGTGAGAATGGTCTGATTTTATTCATTCATCCTTGGAATACACAGAATGCACCAGTTTGCTCTCTAAGGATATTCCATATGAATAATGATAATATAAAAGTTGTATCCATTGTATAAAGAACATTTTGCAGCCTGTGTATCACCTTTTTGTGTGTGTCTGCACTTTCATCAGGGATTAGAGTCATTGTGGAGAAAGCTCTTCCTGCTCGAGAGAGAAATATTTCATTAAGTGAGTGTAATTTGTGAAGCCTTTTAATTGCATGAAAAGAAGATTTGCATTAAATATTCCAGTTCATATTTCCTTTTAGAAACAGTGGATTTTGCACAGCATGGCTCAGAGGATGTAGATAGCTCCCGTGGTGGCAGTCTCCTAAAATACTAGGCACCTGCTAACACAATTAGTGGTTTGTTATGGAAACTGAGGACGCTTCCAATAAACTCAGGATCTCTTCTACATTTTCCTTGTATTTTAAATATTTAATCATTTCCTGAGCTTACTAATATTTATACTTGAACATGAAGGAAATTCCTTGCCCTTAGGAACAGCAACTTTTGAAAATACTTTTAGATGTTTTTTGGGTTGTGACATCTCTGAAAACCTGGATTCTACGTTCCTATGTTAAACCTTGGGTAACCTCCTAGCCCTTAAGTCACTGATTTTTGGAGTCTGAGTGGGTAGGCCGGGAAAGACTCCTGCTAGGCATGCTGACTATAATAAAGTTTCCACTGCTGCCAGGTATTAGGCATTGTTGGAACAGAGCTCCAGCTAGGTGTACCTGTACAGAATCACTGATTCTGAAGACTGAGGAGGGATCTCAAGAATTCGTTCTCTGCAGCCTTAAAGGGGCTCAGCACTGAATTCAGAGTTGCTTGCTCGGGGCTTTGTCAAGTGGAGTCTTGAAAATTTGCAATGATAGAGATTTTGCAGCATCTCAGGATAACCCAGTCCAATGCTTAATTATATTTGTAGGGAATTTTCTTTTTCCTTGTATCCACTGGGAATCTCTCCTGTTTCAGCTCCCATTTGTTGTTTGTTGCCCTCCCACTGCACCTCAGTAAAGAACTCAGCTGTCTGTCAGTAGCTTCTCTTGGGTACCATCCCATGGCCTTTGGGTTTTCCTCTCTTCTCCAGGCTGAGCAAGCCACTTCCTTCAGCCACTTCTCTTGAATAATTTCCCCCATTTTCATTCCCCTCCGTGGACTCATTTCAGTTTATCTTTATTCTTTCTTGGACTGAGGGGCTCAAAGTCATCTGGACCTCGTGTTCCAAGTGCGATCTAGCGAGTGCTGAGTAAAGGGGAACATCCTTTGTGCATGTGACAGAGCCTCTGATGGTGCAGCCCACTGTGCTGGTGACTCTGCAAGTGTTGACTTGGTCTGCTTTGTGTCCTTTTTCTGTGTGTGGAAACGCTTCATAATTGTGTTGCAAAATGCTGTTTATGTGTTTCTTAAAGAATGCTGTTACTTTTCTTCTTTTGTCTTGCCCACTAGCCATTAAATAATTGACTGTAAAAATATTTAATTTTGATTGTCCAGAAACTGAGGACAATCCTTTTTTTTTGTATAAATTCCCAATGGAAGTTACTAGGAACTCTTTTAGTCTGGTATTTTCATAGACATATTTTGTAACAGTCACCAGGCAGTCTTCTAGATCTCTTGCTTGGGCTTGAATTTAAGTTTGCTTTGTTCAGAATCTGTAGCCCAGATACAGAATTATTTGCCAGACGTGAAGATACAGCTTATGAGTAAGGGAAAGCATGGTGTTATCACACACAGGTCTAATGAGGAGCTTCTGAAGAGAGGAAAAGGCAGAGAATACAAGGAGTTTCTTTCACCCTACAGCTGCTGGCTGATTGTTGCATTGTTGTTGGTCGCTCTAAAGAAGTGCATTTCCTTTGCAAGAGAAGTGGTAGATAAGTGCTGTATTTCAAATGCTGTGTTACTGTTAGGGCACTCTGCACTTCCAGACTTTATGTTCAAGTTTACTTTCAGGGTTTATGGACCATATATGCCTGATTTGTGCCAGAGCAGTTCTCTGTAATGAGCTGCAACTATTGTGTAGTACAACCATCACATGCCTGGTATTGAATGTTTTGTTTCAGGCTGCTTGAAAAAAGGTCAGGGATATGTTTTGAAAACAATCTGGACACTTCTCAACTTGCAAAGTTTGTTGTGCTTCTGTCCATAGGATCTTAAATCTCTTTGCTGTAAGTAGCAATGTGGAAAGTTACAAGTCTTGCATAGATGTTTATATACACTACTGCCTTAGATACTGGCCAAGAAAAATTCAAATAGTGAAATTAGGAAGAATAACAAGTTCACAGCAGCTTTCTTGGGAAACATAAAGATTTTGTCTCTCCTTTTGATTCCATCAGCATTCCTGCTGTTTTTTTCCTGTTGTCTGTCTTTTGTTTAATTTACTAGTATTGTTGCTCCTTGTAATATGAATATGTAACCATGGTAACTGCAATAGTTTTGCATTCCCTCTAATAGAAGACACTTGTTCAAACCACTCACTACATCTGATAATGTAAAGACAATTCTCTGACCTGAGTTTGCCTTTAGCAACCAGAGTATGTGTACATATGTCGCAGCTCTGGCTTGTAGAAACAGTACCATTGATGATCTGAAAATACAGCTTGAGAGAATTTTGGCTGCACCGTTTGACAAACAGATTCTCTCTTGTACAAGCACTGTAAAAGCAGAAGAGACACTACTTCTGTCGTGGCTACAAGTGAACTTTCTTATAACCAAGGTTTTTAAGTCCTTTTTGCCATGAGCTAATACAATACTTATGGCTGCTTTAATCATATTTTCTATGTCAACCTAGGATTTAGTAAAATCTCAAAATTTGGAGCTGTTCTTTACTATGGGCTGTATAGAGCGTGTGCTAATTTTAAACATCTGTTGTTAGTAACCCGTGAGTTCTGTCTCCCTGAACAATTAAATGCAGTGAATATCGGAAGCATACTTTGTATCAAACATCAGTATGATTTCAGATTTTGGTCTTTTTTTTTTTTTCCTTTCCCCTGTAGTACATCTTCTGAGGTCATTTACATTTATCTCCTGAATAAATAAGTGGAACAAAAATCATTGGTTTAGAACATGGGGATTCCATGAGTGATTCCAACTTTCTGATAAACAGCAGTTAAAATAGTTTGGGTTTTTTTAAATGTCTAGGAAATGCTTGATTACCTGGTAAGATTGCTGTAGATATTGAGGCATTTGTACATCTTGACTCAGGAGTTTAACTTGAAACATCTGCTTCTCTTTAACTATGAAATTAGTAGCTGACAACACTTTCACTGCCATGTACTGCTCAAATTGTGGTGCATCATGGCATGATGGCGAAGCGATCCTGTTCTGGTTTTAATTCAGGTGCTGTTATGTGGCAATATTAGCTCTTTTTGGCCTACAGGAGAGCAGTTTGTTTTTTCTCTTCCTTCTGGGTATATGTCAATATTACAGGTACTGCAGACGTTTGTGGTCCCACTAGCAGAGCTAAAGATTAAGAAGTTGATCCAACTCATACTGGAATCAGTTTCTAGTGAAGTTTAACAAGCTCTTAAAATGTATAAATGAAAGATCCTGTTCACTAGAGTCCATCTGTGCAGTCCAGAACTGACTTCTGGAGCTTTGGATACTGTGCTGATGGGATTCAGTTTGCTCCTAACTTGCTTTTAAATCAGTACAAAATTGCAGACGACATCCTGCAGTTTCCATGCAAAACACTTCAGTAGGCTCCTTGCATATGGCCATCTGAACACTTCCAGGGAGTTTTAGCTTTCCTGTCACAGTCTTACGTAATTCTTAAACAAAATAGTCTGATTTCAGGTTATTCCACTATTGCAATTCTTGGAATTCAGATTATAAACCAGCGTACTCTTTCCCTAAAATAAAACATGAGTTCTTCTTTCACTGTCTTTGTAAAGGAATTCATGGAGTTGTTATTATGTCCAAGACCTACTATAAAAGACGTTAATGTCTTCAACAGTGTATGTTTTCTCATAGTGTGTGTTGTGATGTGTATGATCTGTCAGTCCAGGTTTCACTGGGTGAAGTCCTACCTGTCTTGCTGCTGTGTCAGTTTTCAGCAGTAACATAAAAAGCAGTGGAGCCAGGATTTTGCCTCGAAGACTTGGGTGGGAATTTGCTAAAATCTACTAAAATATTAGTAGGTCAGTTTGCTTACATCCTTCTTGATACAAAGGAACATCATGTGATAGTGATTAATATTAATTTAATTTGGAGACTGTTTACTTGCTTGAGTCATCTCAGTAAAAATCTGCTGGCTCAGACCATACATCGCCACTGTAGTACTTGAGTGTGGTTGCGTAGAGCTCTGCAGGATCTTTTTACCACAAGGATGATAGTACAGTATATTGTGAAAGTAATTGTAATGTGCAGTATATAATTACATGTAATGTATAATTATTTCATAATAGAGAATTGTAGTAAGTATTGCAAAGGTAATTAAAATGTTGTTCACTTTTATATTTTTAAATTCCCCGTTATCACCTTTCTTTGACTTATAGACTAAGAAAAGTTAATTGTTCTCTAACATAGTATTAAAATGTAGTCTTACTTTGTTCTTCATTTTGTTTTGTTTCCAGGTGGAGGCGTAGCTGTTGGAACCCTTCTTCTTCTTGGTTAGTATAGAATATATAGATATTTAAAGCCATATTCTGAAGCGTTTCACTCTTTATTGTATTCATTAAACAGCCTCTCTTTTCACAGTTTTTTGAGTCAGATTTTAAGAAAGTATAACTCTCAGGTTCCTTCACTTTGTCTAGCCTACAGAATGGACTATTGTCTATCTCAAGAATTACTGGAGGTGAATCAAAAACTTAATTTTAGACAGGCTTGAGCACCCACAAAGAGTACCCCAGAATTCTGTTTGAAGGCAGGGCACATTTCAGGTTTTATTATTATTCAAGTTGAGCACATTTCAGGACTTATTAGCAAAATACACAAACTAGTTAAGATTTTGTAAACTGCTGTTAGATTCAGACTGTTTATCATCACAAGTTTGGCTATCTGAGGAAGATGTGCAATGCAGAATCTTGTAATCTCTTGGCTGCTAGAATCAGCTGAGAGAAAGGTGATGAAGCCTGCTTTCTGTCAGGGTGTGGGTGAGGGGACCATGTCTCCATTGCAGCTGAGGTGCCCAGCTTTCCTCTCTGTTTGATTGAGTTGACACCAAACCAGCAGAAAAAATGAAGAATTCTTGTATTAATCTTCATCCAGAAGGAGCGCTGGAATCTCCTGACTCTCATAATTGAGAACAGTGACTAGATTTCAGCCTTGCCTAGGGACAGAGCAGACTGACACATGCCTGGATGATTTGGGTGGTTTCAAAATTAGGTCTGTAGAGTGTTTTAAGAGCTTGCTGGTGAAGTGTTGGGACCATTAGAGTTTGTGAGAACAGGTAGAGGACACTGAAGGAGAGAAAGAACTGGAAGATTGTAAAATACAGCTTCTGGTTTTGGGTGCTGCTGGAGCAGACACTGGATGGCAGGCCTTGAGCTATGGCTCAAAAGAAAACAAAGATTGTGATGGATTGACCTTGACTAGACACCAGATGCCCATCAAGCTGCTCTATCACTCGGCTGGACAAGGGAGAGAAAAATCTTTCCCATTATACCCCTCCTGATGTTCTGAAGTAGGCTCTTCACTTCCAAGAAGTTGAGTCTCCTGGTCACTTGGAAGTATTTCTAGTAGTACTGTTTAGAATTCCTTGGCATGAAATTTATGCAAAGGCAAAAAGGTCATGTCTCTAGTAATAGGCACCCATAGCAGCTCTTCAGAGTGTGGCTTTTCAGCTTTGAGACAGATTTAATCAGTAATTTTCATTCATTTTCTTAAAGGGATGAAAACGTTGTGGTCCTAATATTTTATCTGTGTTTACTTTCCCTGTGGAAAGACAACCATCGCTTGGGAGACTGAATTTGTATCCAGAATTTTGGTTACGTATTTTGAATTGTTACAATTCAAAAATTGGTCTTAACACTAAAGAACAGCAGTGAGATTTGGGAAAACTTACTTGAAATCTTTCTTAGCCACTATTGGAATTATGCCAGTTGTTTTCCTCTGTTGGTATAGGGCCCATGTAACCTGCACTAGAGCCAAACAGCTTTGCCCCTGAGCAAGATAATTGCTCTCACTATGACTTGTTGTTATTTTAAGGCTAGGGGTTTTTTCTGCATTTTATCCATTAGAGACAGTTATTGATGTGTGACTGAATTTTAGAAAATGTTGATTTTTACATAAAGTATATAAATTAGTGTATGGTGTGGTGCAGATTAATTTGAATAGTTGCTTGCCAGGAAAAATAACTGACATTACCTAATTCCAACCACTTTCAGTTTGAGAAGAGCTGCAATCTTGCCATGATAAAGGAAGAAGAAAAAAAAAGTTAGAACCGATTATATTTTACATAAATCAGAGATTGTGAGACTAGATTAATTTTGTCTCCCCATTACAATATTCACTGCCCCTTCCAGTAGACACACTTGGTGGCATCCAATGAACCTACTAGCAGGAAAATTGTCATGAAATGAAAGAAGTGGTGGAATATTTCACCACAGGGTGTTGTGGATGTGAAAAACAGTTCTGTGGATCCTGATGGCTTGACGGAAGATTTTTCCTGGAAGGATTTTTACCTGAATTTTGTTTCCTCTGAGTACATATCTGGCCATATTCAGTGGTAGGTTTTAATTTGCTTATCCCCTATGCTGATTGTGTATTTGTGATCTGATATGAAACTTAGCTTGACAGAAACCCAAATGAGAATGTCTCTTTTAGATCTGAAAACTAGTTTTTTTTCCCAAATGAGACTTACCATATGTTATTTTGAAACATATAATTATATACAAAAAGTCTTAAAGCAGGAACTATATTTATTCATGACTCATTAGTCTAAAAATTTTGAGACTAATTTTTAAAGTTGGTGCAGGTAGCATTGTAATGGCATTGTTAGAATATCCTGTCAGCATACCAAGAAATTCTGTCATGAGATTAGTCTAGGCAAGCTTAATATTATCAGGATTGAAGCTGTCAGTGATAAACCTCCTAGGAAGATCTTTCTGCGTTGTACTCCTAGTGCTATAAAAAGGTTAAATTCTTCCCCCTTCCTTCAACATTCTCTAAGGCAAGAATAAATTGCATTACTTTTAGCTTAGCTCCCTTTGCAAATTAAATGCTCATCTTCATTATTTGACACATTATCTTGGTTAATTTAACCAAATAATAGTAGATTCAGGGTATTAAAATATTTATTTTAGCTGTTGTGTTCTGAAGATGTAGTGATGGCGCTGGTTACTTGATAAGACTGTAAAATATTGTTTGAAATATAAGTGTACAAGTTCTTGAAACTCAATTCATAATAAAGAGCATTGTGATTTTCAGTTGAACTTAATTCTACAGTATATTTTTTTGACAGTGTTTTAATTATATGAAAATTAGAGAGTTGAAGCACATGGTATTCTCATGCAGGATCCTACCTGCCAGAGCAGCTTGAAACTTCCTGGGGTTTGTTCATCTAACAAGAATTACGATTTTAACTAGTAATTTAGTTTTAAAAAATGGTTACAGTAGTGGGTTTATAAGAAGCGTTCTGATGTGGAGCACCATCAAAGCAGCTTGTTCAGTAGGAATGTGAGACCACTCGTGCTTTCATCTGAACCTCCTGCAGAAGATCAGCTTTCCAGAAGAGTCTCCGTTTCCAAAACAAACACGGAGAATCAGCACACACCTTCGCCCCTTCTCTCCAATGTAGTTCAAACTGTTGTATGTGTGTTTTGCCAGCCCAGGAAGAGTTTCCAGGAGCATGTTATTTTGTTTTTAAGTGTAAGCCTTGTTTATATAGCACATTCTGCATAGTGAGCTACAGCACCCTTGATAGATGTGTCCTGGGCACCCTGTAAGAACCTATTCTTACTTACCTTTAAAAGCCCCAGTTTTGACAAGGTCACTGACAGCTAAATGTTTTAAAGATTATCAGTAGGAGAGTTTTGGTTGGTAGCTGAGGTCAGTTATTAAATGTTAAAAGTTGTCTGGTGAAAAACCGGTCTATACTTGCACATTCTAAGCCTTAAAGCAGTTTCAGCTACTTTAATTAGCTACTATTATTTTTGTTGGACATGCAATTTAACCTGACTGGTAAGAGCTCTCTTCACTTGTCAATATAACTGAATTTATCATCTTTTTAAAGCTGAAAAAGATAATCTCAAGAGAGGTACAAAACAGTGATTTGCTAAATATAATTCTACAAAATACTAGTTAGCAGAATTCACCTTCCTGAAGTATGGCCAAATGCCAAATATTGTAACTTGTATGTTTGACAACTGGTTTGGCATGTGCTAATTAAATGCAAGTGACACAAAGTATATCCCCTCAAGCTTAGTAAATGTGGACATTAGAAAAGTATCTTTTAAATGGAATTTCAGATTATTAAAATAATCTCATTTTATAACCTGCAGCAATTTAGAGAAATGTTTCATAGCTAGAGAAAGACACACCTTAGGTCACAGGACCACAATGCAGAACTATCTATCTGGGAAAAAAATTATCAATACTGATAGGCTATGACAGGCTTTTGGCAGCTTTAGGGCAACCTGTCTAGACTTTGTGCAGAGAAAAAAAAAAGTCATCGGTACATTACATTGTTGCAGGCTTATTCTTTCCTCTTATGGCTCTCATAATTTTAAGCAATTTTACTACAAATGACCACTGGAGTTTTTCAAAGACCTTCATGCTGTTTAATATACTGATGTTTGAAAGTCAGGTATTATAAGTACTGTGTTTATAGATACGCTATTTGTTACTCTATGGTGGATTGTGTTCCTGGCATTTTATTCCTCTTCCAGTTCTAGTGCTTATTCTGCATCCATCTCTTGGAACATGAATGCCTCTGTGCAGAGGCAGTTCTTTCTTAAGGTCACATGGTTACATATAAATTTCTATAATTAGATTTGTGTCCTTAATTTTTAAATAAATTATATTTTTACAGTGCCTCATACATATCTGCTCTCTTTTGTTTTCTGTGCCCTAGATAAAAGCCTTCAGATTTTGTACCTAATTCTATGGCCCATGGATTTCTTTGAGTAGTAGCTACAGACAGTCCGTGCACAAAGGTGTCGAGAACGTCTCTTATGTATTTAGTAGCCTATACAGTGCAGTGGTGAAAAGACCCATAAATAGGAATTGGTCTTTATCCTTAGTATTCAGCAAGGTTATATGTTGGAATTCATTGCACTCATGCTGACAATACTGCTCTTTCTCCATGACTGTTTCAGCCATGAAAGCACGCTCTTGTGGAAAGAGACCAATGGAGAGCCATCACAATAGACTATTTTATTTATGTCCTTATCTGTAGGATCAGAAGAGGTTTTGTTCTGGAGACAATATGTATAACTTCTAGGTAAATAAACTCTTTTCCTTGTATAGTTTCACGCTTCACTAGTTACTCACCTGCTACTTAGCTGTAGAACACTCTTTGTTCCAGAAGAATTGGAGAAAGCTGCACAGTGCTGTGTGACTTGCAGTGACTGGACCCAGAAAAGAGGCTGCAGCTGCAAGAGTCTTATTTGTTTATGTGCCTTAGTAGCTGGAAGTGAAGTTCACAATGAGGGCTGCTGTCGGGGCACCTCTTTAGTGTGGAGGCTGAGACTAAAGATTTGGGCCAGGATTGTCTTAAGTATTGGGCTGACTAAAATGATCGGAAGTGTTAGTTCCTACATGTACTGAGTGAAGGTAGTTCTTTTGGATGTGGTGGAGTTTGGAAAGATAACAGTTGAAAATTTATCCTAGCCATTCAAATGCTAACTCCAAGCATTATTAGAAAAGTATTTCATTCTGGGATTCTATGAAAGTCATCAGTGAGCTACTGAAGTACCTGTGCTAAATGATTTGTTTGTTTATTTACAAGAAGAAAGCTGTACTCCTTTGGTTTTGAATAGTAACGTTACTATTGAAGCCAGGGTACAATGGATGCTATCAGAAAAGCCCCATATGGATGCACTTTAGATCTTTTGAATACCACAAAAGTTTAGTGACCTAGAAATGAATCAATAAAAAGCATCCTCTATCCGACAAATTGAAGAGCTGAGGGATTCTTACAGATGCATTGACTTTAACAATTCCAGATACGCTGTTTGTAAAGGCTTTCTGAGACACATCTAATCCTTGGAGTACTGTAGGAGACTATGAGGTGGTTTATATTTAGATCACTCTCCAATACTTAATTTACTTTTTTTACTGTAAGTTTACTCTTATGAAAATCAATGTAAGAAGAAAGGAAAGGCTAATGCTAAAGTGATGTGTCCTTACACTGAATGTGTTTTTAATTTGCTAACTTGAACTTTCCATGTTGTGGAATGGCAGTGTAAGAACCTCTCTAGCCCTGTTATATTACAAATAAATCAATGAGTCAACAAAATTAATTCTAATCTTTGATAAGTCAGTTAAAAGGTTTATATCTCTGTTCTTCATTGCTTTATTTCTACAGTATGTTTTAACATTTCAGCATTTGAAATAAAATTTGAGAAAAACTCTTCTTAACTATTACAGCCCTATTTCTTCTTAGCTTAGTTAAATAATCACCAACACATAGTATGATTTCTTATATTTATCCATGGTTTATGGAATTTCTGTGTTATGTTTGGCACAAAAAATTGAGTATGCTCTTTACTTTCTAAGGAATAATTAGTATCAAAAATGATGATCCAGAAAGACTGTCTATGTAGTTGTACACACAGACACAAGCCATGAAACACTTGGACTAAATGAGATCTTTTCTTATATTCCATTAAATGCCAGTCAAGTATATATCAACTCAGTGTTTCTGTGTCTCAGATGGTGAAGAAGGTGAACTTTAACCTCTAGATAAAAATTAAGAAAGCAAGATTTTTCATTCACCAAGGATGATGTAAATGTTACAGCTGAGGATCCTTCCAGAGTACCTGATGAGTGTTCCTTTTCCTCTTTTGTTCAAAAGGAGGGAGATCTAACAAAATTGTCTCCCTCCAGTGACATCTGCTGCAGTGATGTGATTACAGGGGAGCCTTGGTGGCTTCTTTCAGGTAGCTCAGACAATTTGAAAAAATAAAAGTAGATCTCATGCTGTCACTTTGATTTCTAGAGGTCTTTGGTTCTTAAATTGAGAGCTTCATAGATGGAGATTAGCACATGGAAATCAATATACTGTGAATAATGCAGTAAGAACCAAAGCATGAGTAACTAGAGACAGCCAATGTTTGAGGGGGCAGGAACTGTTGGTGTTCTGGACTCCAGTTATAATAAGGGAGACTTACTCTGCGTAGCAGTTTTATTTTAAGCAGGCTCCAAAGACTATATTTACAAAATATGACTGAAATACTTCTTCAAAGCCTTAGATGGTGTCAGTTCTACCTTTGGTTTCTGCAGCTGTAGTGTTTCAGTTTTATCTAATTAAGTTTTGTCTCCACCCTAATCTCATACGTGGGTCTACATCCCTAGTCTCAGCACAGTATGGGAGCTGAGTTAGTAGGAAGGTGGTTCTTCAGTAACACTATTAGTGGCTTTATAAGGATGCAAGAGTAAACTGTATCTAAGATTTAATTAAGAGCTCTTAACATTCAAGTAAATTGCAGTTTGTAATTCTTTTGGAAATCTGTCCTGATGAAATTTTGGTAAGGAACCCAGTACTGTCACCAGTAAGCTTTTGTCAGTCCTGTGCTTTTTATGATTCAGAACTGTCCATATTTTTCACTAGACAGTTACTTAAAAAAACAAACCACAATGTGTTATTGCAAGTACATTGAAGGCTAGTATGGCCTTCTAAGCAGGTCAACAGTATCAAAGGTGAGTTCTGTTAATACAGTCTAAGGTCTTAAAACCCTAAGACTCTACAACAAACTGTAGAGTGGCTAGTTCTGGTAGTAATAGTGTTGTGATTATTGTATTCCCTTTGGCTTATTTGGTATCCAGTTTTATGTAATTTCTTGTCTTAGTGATTGGGTTATGAAGCATTTTTTTCTATTTTGAACTACTGCTTTAGAGTAACTTCTAGTGACTCTAGTATCCCAAATACTGAATTTAAAAGTGAAATTTTTAAAAGTGGGAAATAATTCTGTTTTGCCTAATATCCCACGGAGGTCGGGCAGTATCTCTTGGAGAACTGGTTTTTCTCTAGTGGTTTTGAATACTTGTGGTTTGAATTTCTTGTTAATCTAAGCACTGTAAGTGTCAGTACATGTACAAGATAATAGGAGTGTAGCAGTGCAACAATACTTTTTCTGTGATTTGTTTCTTAAGTTTCCCCATTGCTATTAATTTTTGTTTTCCTTTATGGAGATACACTTCCTTTCCTTCTTTCCTTTTTTCCTTCACTCCACTTCAATGATTCATTTTGATTCTGGTACATGTCAAAGTTACAGTATTTTTATTTTCCTCTTTAATGCTTTTGCAAGTTGGATATGAATGACAAATTTTTTATTTTCTCTCCTTGTTACTGGTTTTTTATTTTTAATTTTACTATTTCATATGTGTAGGGAGGAAATATTTTCCAAGCCACACAAAGAATGGGTTGAGACTTGTTAGTTCTGTGTAAAGAAATCTCTGTGTGTTTTTCTGCCTCAACATCCCTGTGTGTTGTCTTCCAGAAGCCAGATTAAGAGATGAAAAAGTGAAACCTTACGTAGCACATTTACTTTTCTCCCAAAAAGCCATAAAAAGCTTTAACACTGCTATTGTTGGTATTCCCTACAAACAAAGAACATCAGAGCTGGTTTCAGATGTGTTATGTACACATCCACTTCCCATAGCTTGAAGTTACGCAAAGTTTTAATTGTATGAGTTCATTAGGACTTTGTAATTTTGGTAATTTCTGACGCTTAACTTGCATTGAGGAAGCTGAAGGAAATACTGGTCTTTCTGAAGTCAGCTGGAATTTGTATTTTCATTTCAGTGGGCCAGTGTTCACAGTGTCTGCTAACAAGTATTGTCTCACTTCTTAAACTGTAAATTCATGAGTCTTTTGAATTTTTGATTTTGCTCTGATTGGGTTTCAAAAACAGCATTGCTAATTGTTTGGTTTTTTTCAATATATCTATTTGGTTTGCCTGTTTGTGTAGTTTTCACAACTTTGGAAGTGCAGACATAAGAATGTCTCTGTACTGAATGATACCTCTGTATAGGTTTAGCATGCCAAATATGGCTGAATTTTGAAAAGCATTAGGTAACAAATATTTTAAGCAAGTTTTAAGCACTAAGAATGTAAATATTAACATAGTTCTCCTAAATTAACAAACCCCTTTCCATTAATCCATAATTCAGTCACCTTAGTTGATACTTACAGGAAGCCTTGTAAGGAATATAGCATTCTTGCTGTATCCCATCCATATCTTAGAATCGAATGCATGATTGAGAACTATTCCTCTGGCTTGAAAAATTAGAAATACAGTATCATCAAGCATTATTTTTAAAGTTTTGGAGTCCTGTTTTACCTGTGATCTCTCTTGTACATTATATGCTCCAAGAGATAGACCCAAAGAGGCCTTTTACAGTGTTGTGAACATACAGGTGGGCAGTTTATCTAACAAAAAAAAAAATCCAACCGTTCTTGTTTTCACAGAGGAGGATAAATATGGCCTTTACTCCAATTTGTTGTTCAAGTATTTTCTCGCAGAGGGAGTTGTCTGTGGACATGACCTGTTCATTGCTTCTGCCAGAGAGCATCCTGACAACATTTTGAAGGTAAGAAAGACCCGTTTACATTGAGAAGTAAAGCTGTAATCTCTTGATGAACTTACATTTTAAAGTGCATATACTGTGTAGTAACAAATGAATTAATCTTGGTGATTCATAAGAATGTGTGGGAAGTACAGGAGTATTTACACTATACAGATTTGGGAATTAAGTTCAGGTCCTTACCTCCCATCTATGGACGGTGGAGTAAGATCCTCCCAATGCCAAGTCAGGCCAGGAGCCTGTTTATTCTTTATTTTGGTTATGGATGAAAAGCAGACAGCCTGGCTGGCTTAGTGGAATGGTTGCAGTAAACCAAACTGCTTACCATTTCCTCCTGCTAGGAGGAAGAGTAGTTAAGCTGCTTCAAGTATGTTGTGGTAGAAACAGTGTACAATTTGTGCGGATACTTATTGTAGTTTCCTGTAGAAAATAAAAACATCATTTAACATCTTTACGATTTCCTTTACACTCTCATTTCATTCTGACTCTTTTGTGCCAGGGAACATGGTCAACTTTGGATCAGGTCATACAAAAAGGATCCCTTCAGACTTCAGTGGACTCCCAATCAAACACTGATAGTTTCTGTTATGAGAAAATTATATAAGGGAAAATGCTTGATCAACAGTGCAAAAAATGCTGAAGTGTGAGGATAATCTTAGAAAATTTCATTAAATATTTTATGTCTTTCTAAGGCTGCGTTTTCCTAATATCAGAAGTAACATATAATTTACTGATTACTTCTGCATCAAGTGAAGTCTGGCTATTTCTTTAAGTGTCTTCAGAGACTATTTCTGGACAAAATGATTACTCTTCTGTTTTCCTTCCTAGGGATGGTAAATTCCATGCCTTACCTATTGAATATTCTCTTCAGTATTCAGGAAAACGTATATTCTTAATGAAATCAAATTATTGTGGTTGTGAAAAATCAATTTTTTAATGATCTTGAACCTAAATAAAGTTCATTTAAGGGTGAAATTTTTTATCACTTGTGGTTTAGAATAAAGGCTAAACAAATAGGTTCAAATTTGATTTTCAGGTGTGAATGTGCTATATTTTTTAATTAATTGGTTTTAAATAACTGATAATCAAGTATTGACTCCCTGATGATACAACATGATTGTTACAGTTGTTTCTCTCATTGAGATTGAATTATCCAAATCAGTATTTTTATTGCATTGCATTAAATTTTCTTAAAATGGAGTAGCTAATGTATATTCTATTTTTCTTTCGTTCACCTTTGTTCATAGCCTGTCATATTTTTTCTGGCTCCTTTATGCCTTTATGTGATAATGAACAGACATTGTTATATACATCTTGCACCACTTTGAGCTTGGGCTCAGTTAGTTTGGTGTGCCTTATCCATCTCTATTGTCTGATATGGAATAACTTTTCCTTCTTAATTTTCAGGGGTAGACACTAGGCAGGAATACTGCATTCCTCTGCTGTAACTCCATAGTGGTGCTACTGTAAGACACCATAAATGGAGGGACAATATTGCTGCAGGAAGGGCAAGGAAAACATAATCTTGTTTTGATTTCTTCCTCCCTTTGTGTCTTTGTGTATCCTACAATATTCTTGTCTGTGCTATTTATTCTAACCTTGACTATTCAACACTTTCTTTGTTAGCAGACAAGGCGCAGTAGAGTTAATTTCTCTGATTTGTATTGTGTCAGTGAAGTAACCCTCACCTTCAGGCACTTCAAGAGACCTCTCCTGTCATAAAAATGAGCTGCTTGGGATTTGGATGACTCCAGTGAGTTGGGATTTTAATATAGCATATCTGAGCATTGAATAACATGGCATTTTATTTAATGAGATTAGTAATTAATTTATCTTCAGTGTCTGATTGGACTGTATTCTTTAGTGGAAAGGTAACACAGACATGTTACATATCAACCTGAATTACATGTTATGCTTGGGTTTTATTTTGTGAAATTCAAGTACGGATTCAATATATTCCATAGCTAGTGTCTAATTAGCTGGTGTATTTCATAAAGGCAGTTCATTAACTGTCCATATTGTATCCATATTAAATGTCCATATTGTGTGGTCAGTCTATTTACATGTTCGGTTCTCTGCCGAGATGCCATAATTGCCCTATTCCAATTTTGTGATGTGATTGGAAGTTTCTTGAACCTGTAACCAAGACAAATATTGCTGGTAGTAGGAAGGGGAAAAGACATTCTTATAGACCATAATTATCTTGAAATTGTGTATAACTAAAAGACAGGCAGAGGATAAAAAGCCCTGATCAGCTGCCTAAGATATATTATATTACCACCCACCAATTTATCCATCATCCTTTGAAAATATATTCATGCCTTTTGTAGTCAAAGCTCCTTCAGGAAACTGGCATTAAGACGTAATGCTGAAAAATTATACACCTCTGGTAAAACCTACAGAACTATATACATGCTGGTTTTTAGAAAGTATTTTAAACATTTGAGAGCATTTCTGTTCACTGTAGTCTTCAAGAAAAAGGCAACTTTTTACTATAAGGGCATAAATACTGGGAATACTATATAATATAAGAAATTATATGGTAACTTCTGTGACTGATCATAAAATAAAACTGCTTGCATTGGTAAATGGAAAATTTATTCAATACTAAAATTACTTCAGATCTGGCATTAAAATTCTACAACTCCTGAACTGCCTAGAAAAGAATTTCTTTATCTTTATTCCTGATTATTTATTTGGGATGGGTGGAGGGGGGAACTGATTTTCACAAGTTTTAATGAGAAAAAATGGATTATTTATAGCTTACCTTGACAATTAAGATTGCTCTGTTAAGTTGCTTTTCCTGTGGAGCCTGTGCAAAGTGGGATGGAAGGCACCCTCAGCAGGTTTACTGACAACACCAAGCTGTGTGCTGCAGTTGGCATGCTGGAGGGAAGGGATGCCATCCAGAGGGACACTGACAGGCTGGAGAGGCTCGGGAGAACCTCGTGGAGTTCAGCAGGGCCAAGAGCAAGGTCCTGCACCTGGGCTGGGGCAATCCCCAGCACAAACACAGGCTGGGCAGAGAACGGATTGAGAACAGCCCTGAGGAGAAGCACTTGGGGGTGGTGGTTGACCAGAAGCTCAACAGGACCTGGAATGTGCACTCACAGCCCAGAAAGCCAAATGTACCCTGGGCTGCATCCAGAGCACCATGGGCAGCAGGTCAAGGGAGGGGATCCTGCCCCTCTGCTCACTCTGGTGAGATCCCACCTGGAGCACTGCACCCAGCTCTGGGGCACCCAAATATAAGGACATGGACCTGTTGGAGCAAGTCCAGAGGAGGCCACGAAGATGCTCAGAGGGCTGGAGCACCTCTCCTGTGACGACAGGCTGAGAATTGGGGTTGTTCAGCCTGGAGAAAAGAAGACTCTGGAGGGAGCTTCCAGCAACTTTCCGGTTCCTAAAGGTGCTACAAGAGAGCTGGAGAGGGACTTTTTATAAGGGCATGTAGTGATAGGGCAAGGGGAAATGGCTTTAAACTGACAGAAGTCAGGTTTAAATTAGATATTGGAAAGAAATTCTTACCATGAGGTTGATGAGGCCCTGGCACAGGTTGCCCAGAGATGCTGTGGCTGCCCCATCCCTGGAAGTGTTCAGGGCCAGGGTGGATGGGGCTCTGATCAACCTGGTCCTCTGGAAGGTGTCCCTGCCTAAGGTCCCTTCCAACACAAAACATTCTGCAATTCTCTGATTTGTCTTGCAAGGAGGGCTTACAGGTCATTGTAAGTGCTGGGAAACAGAAACCAGCATCCCCTGTAGCACTGCGTTAAACCTGTGGGACCCTGGCCAGTGCTGTATCAGTGTATTCCATTTGGTACCTGGAAGCCTGAGGTGGAAGAGTGGGAGGTCCAGAACTGCTTTCTAGAACTGTCTTTTCATCTCCTGTGGAAAGGTTGAATGCCTTGTTTGATTATTGCCTTTCAATGAAATTTCTGTTTTCAAGTGGGAATTTTATTAGAGGATACTTCTGCACTCAGCTGAGATTGCCTTTTGGAGGTTCTCTTACAAAAAGAGAGGATAAAGGGTGTCACAGTGAAAGGAGAAGATGTAGCTCCCACGGTGATGAAGCAGGGAGGGGCATGTGGGCAAGTGTAATGGCTTATTTAGGAAAAAAACAACAAAAAAAAACATAATAAAAAAACCCTCCAGGGACAGGTTTTTTAAAAGTTCCTACTAAGCTGAAAAGATCTCTAAAGCAAAAGTTAAGGTATATTTTAAGAAGCATTTTGGTTAAGTATGTAATTTGGAAAAGACTAAAAGAATTCTGCCTTCAACAAACTGGGCAGACGTGAAGAGCAGAAAGTGTACATTTACTCTTTTCCTGCTGAAAAGGTGAATGCAGGAAAAACCTTGCAAAATGTACTTTTATTATTTCCATTTTATTTTATTATTTAGATTTTATTTTATTATTATTTGTTAAAAAAAAACAACAACAATAAAAAAGCACCGAGCTGCTGTATTATTGTGTGTGCAAACAATGCCTTGAAAGAAAACATAGCTGTCTACACAGACTTTCTTTATTTCAGCAAAGTACATTCAGCCATGATGCTTGTATTTTCCCTCATAGATACGATTCTAAGCCATTGTTTTGTCAAAAGGAAAAATGCAAACCTGAAAGAAATGATCACGCTGGTGGCCAGGGCTGTCTATTTTCAAAGAGTGCTATTTTAATTATTTGCTGTCTCTTTGCTATCTGGTATTGAGAAAGAAGCTATGGATCAATGCTAGAGGTGTTTTTTCAGTCATCTGACATTTTTAGATGCTCATACATTGAAAGCATAATACCTTGAAAGGTAAAAAGATATGTGCAAATAGGGCTACATTCCTATTCTTTTTTTCTAATCGTATTTTCAAAATGCATGAACTTGCTGCAGTGATTCAGCTGCTGCATGCTGTTAAATGGTATCACTTAATACACAGAAATCCAATTACAGTTACAGCAGAAGTGAACTTTCCTACCACCTACCTCTCTTTCTGAAGTCTTGGGGTAGCACAAAGACTAGGGTTGAGGCTAAGCCTGGCAGCTGAGTTGAAAAATTTAATTTCCATATTGTGTAGCTCTTGCTCACCTGTTTACTTTTCTTGCTTGCATGTTTGCTAATCTGTTTTACATTTTTCATTGTTAAAATGCAAATATTTAATTATTTAATTATATTGTAATGTGCAATTTTCTTCATTATGAACTGTGTTGCAATCTTGACACAGAAGTTGTAGAGGTGCAAAAGAGACACTTGAAAAAAGAATTTCTTCTGTTTAAAAAGAATTACATCTTTTTAAGCAGTACCCTCTCTGGAAACTCTAAAGCATAAAGCTTCATCTTTGTCAGAAGTTCAGACAAATCTAATAAAAAGATTTTCTAGAACCAGAGAAAATAAATGTTTGGCTTAAATTTCTGATTTCTTATCTACCAATCCTTGTCAATTCCTTAGGAAATTTTCTTTCATCATCTTAGTTCTGAAATTATAGGTCTTTCAAGCACACATCTTATTTAGCCTGGTAAATGTATCATAAAAGTGATAAAACCTAAATGCTTAGGTTTCAATGTCCACAAATATCTGTTTAACAAACTAGTTGGTAACTGTAGAGTTGGTTTGTTCAATTAATGAACTGTTGCTTGCAGTGCTCATCTCTGAAGGTTTCATGAATAATGCTGTTATTCATGAATAACTGTTTAGGCTTAGGCTAGTGCATTATACTGCAGCAGAGTTTACAGAGTTTGGGACAAGGGCACTCAGTTCCTTCATGTAATTTTACTTTCTCGTTCTCTTTCTCATTCTCTGCTATATTTACCTTTCACATACTTAAGTATTCATGAACTGATTCAGAAAAAGATGAAATTTTTTAAAAAATCATCTAATGTCTGATAGGCATTCCTGGGTTTAAATGTTGTGAAATGCAGCCATAGTGCAAGGGAGTTACATCAAAAGAGTTCTGTGACTTGGCTGTAGGGTTTACGTCTGTGTATATGAAGTATAGAATATATTCTCATGGGTTAAAAAAATACCCTTGCAAGTAACTTTTCTTATTTCCTAAAATAGAGGAATATTGCTTCTTGTTTCTCTTCACACATGGGCTGACATCCATTAGGTCTTTCTGAATGTCAAAGAAAAATTTCCATAGACCAGCCTTACCTGGATATGAAAATAGGTTGTTGTAGAAGGGCTGCTGAAAGAGGAAAAAATCTGTATCCATTTGTTTATGTTCTTTAACAATACACCTTGTATCAGATGTATTTACAATCAAAATAGAATCCTCCCCCCTTTTGGGAGTAGGGCTCTTTAAACTGACTTTTATATAATACATTGTTGAAAAGAAAATATTTGCCCTTCCTGAATTACCATCTGGTGTCCTTTAAACACTAAAAATTAACATAATGAAAAAAAGCCTTAAATTTATGTGACTTCAAGCTATTTAAATATTGTTGCAGTTACAGATCAACAGTGAATTGTGTTCCTTTTAGTATTTTTTTATCTCATGTTTTTTGTCATACTTGTGTTAATAACCACAATTCAAAATAGTTGCATAAAATCATGTGAACAACATATTTATTGATACGTAAATAGATAATGTTTTAAATTCTTAAGGACTATTAATTATACAGTTATTGAAACCCATAAGGATCAAAGGATTTTATATAAGAGGGATTTCACATACAGCTTGGATTATGTTGCTAAATAATAGCACAGTAGTACTTCTTTAGAATTGTAAAATAGCTTAGAGAGGAGTATGATGCCTATAGTTGGTGTAATGCATTGGTAATTAAGAGGGTGTGAGGTTAAGCTTCATTAACTGCTGTGGGATTGTATCTTGGATTTTATTATCCCCTAGAGAACATAAGAAGTGAGAGAGGTCAAACTGTTAGAATCTGATTTTGCTTCGTGCATCTGCCAAAACAAGGCAGGCAAAGTAATGTGGCAGCAAACACAGAAGGACCTGGATTGCTGGCAGATACAGGTCATCCACTGGTTTATTGCAAAGATAAAAGGTTTATTACTGAAATAAATTATTCCATCTTTGCAGTAAAACCTTCATAGCTTGGTTTGCAGGAAACGAAATTATTTTAATTGCATTGACATTTACTATAGCCACTGTAGAAAACCATTTTTTTCCTCCCAAACTTTTGTTTTTTTAAATTTTCAAACAGCAACAAGCTTCCTTCTCTCCAGCCAAACTGCCCTTAGTAACTTTAGCAGTTGTCTCCCTTTTTGTGTGTTTGTGCTGCATAGCAAAGACTTGTATTTTAGTTGACCCCAAGAAATGCTGTATGGGGGGTTTTTTATTTTAACTAATGCACTGCTACATGCTTTGTTTTTTTTATATACCTTATGAAAGATTTGTCTTTTTTTAGCCTGGGAGAATGTAACAGTTCTCAGAAGTTGACACACTGATGCCACAAAATTGTCAGTCCCAAAGCTTTTCAAAGCTATATGATGTGGGAGCTGAGATATTTTTCAGCAAAAATAGATTAAATAGAGGTATTATGGGCTGATAACCCAGCTCTCCTTTTCTTAGTCCATTGTTTAAATAACACTTTTATTTCCAAATTCTGGTTGAAATTTTGGAAGTGAATTCTACATATTTCAGTAATACTTTGTTCTTCTGAAATTCTGATTTTGATTCTAAGAACATAAATTTATTGAGTCATAAATTATGTAATTCTTTGGTTTTCATCATGCTGAAGAGTTGTGAAGTATAGATCCAACCATCCAGCCTTTATTTTTGAGAATATACCTGTGTAATGACAACTGGAGACTTTTCTCTCACTGAGGTGCTCTGTATCACTCAGGCATAGTCAGGTTTGGAAACAGCTCCTTTCTTGAAACAAAGAATAGCATTTAATTATCAGTGTCAGAAGAGGGAAAGGCCTTTTATTCCAATTCTAGTTATTGTGAAGAATAAAAGAGGATATGAAGAAAAGAAGAAATGTGTGGATCTTTTCAGTATTGCCTGTAAAGCAAGTTTATATAACCTTTCTATGTCTGTAATTCTCCCCAGTCCCAAGTCTACTCCCCAATTTTAAGCTCTCTCCCTTTCCATATGTGTTTATACACAGTTCTAGTTTAAAATTTTTTTTTAGATTATGGACTGAGACATGAATCAGTAACTCCTAAGGAAAACCAGTGATCATCTAGGTATTCTGTTGAGTCCACAGGCAGGCTGATGAGGGCATGTTGGCTTCTAGTGAGCACAGGCATACCTTCAAACAGCCCCTGCACGTTCTGCCTCTCTTGCATGCAATTTGGTGTAAATGGAATTGAGGATATCCAAAGCTGGGATAATAGCAATAAAGTTGGGATGCAAATCTGGAGGTAAACAATCTTTATTAGCTCTGTTTATTATTCTTTATATAAAATATGTTCAAATTACGGATACACTCTGACCTTGAATAGGATTGGAATTTTCTTTTTCCCTATTTGTGGTTAAGTACATCTTGGAATATATTTAACCAAGTTAATAAAATGGGTTGAGCTTAGGCAGTTGGTCTTCAAAATATCAGTTGGCTCCAAAGGCAAAGCACCTTCTCCAGACTGCAGCTTATTATGGTCAAAGCCTCCTCAGAGGCCATGTAGTTCACAATCACCACATTGAAGAGTGTGATCCAGGATCTGTTTGCTTTAGAACAGAGTGCTTGTTGGCATAGAAAATTGCATGGCTGTGAGATGTGGTAGCCTCAAAAATGTCTTAAGTCTCAGTGTCCCTTGCTTCTTGCACAGGGACAAGAACGTGGTACCTCTAAGAAACGTTCTTCAGCTAAGCATGGTAGTTAGTAGGTAAAGGCATTTTGGAAAAGCAGCTTAGGATGTAAGAGTTGTTCTTGGTATGAGAGTTCCTCAAGTGCTCCTGGTCCTTTCTGTGGGGCAGCAAGGCACGAGACAGCAGAAACCAGGCCTAAGCTGATGCATGTGCTCACTGCTGGGTACGGAGGCATGGCTTTCTCGGGGTGCTTTGTGTGAATTTAGTCATGTTTAAATCATTTTCTAATGTCAGAAGTTTTTTACTACGTCAAAATAAAAACTCTTTATTGTGTCAGAAATTAAAAGTAAGCTGTATTGGCAAAAGAAAAAGGCTGTTTCAGATGGATACTTAGATGGATTTTCATCTCCAGCAGCCAAAATCTTTTATCAGCTTCAGGTGAAACCATTTTTCCTTGATCTCTTAATCTGCTTCATGCTTAGCAGCAGTTAAGACACACCACAGTGCCTAATTGTGTTGCACTGATAGTATGTCTGTCTGTGATTGTTTTGGACTGAGTTTCTTGAGTGTCAACAGCTGGGATTTGTAGTGTCTCCCTGCCACAGTGTGCCATTAAGAAGGTTTTGTTCTCTGACTGGAAGGCAGGAACTTTTTCTCAGTGTTACATGAGGTTATTTAAGCAGCTTGTACTTTATCAGTAATACTTGGAGAACCTCTCACCCTTATTGTCTTGACCTCTGTTCTTTTTTCAGCATAAAATGCATTTTATGTGTAAAATAAACAAATTTGTGTAGTTAATGTCCCTGTCTCAAATTTGACTTTCCCAATTACTATGTAACAACAATGAACCAGCAGCACAGATGTTAGTCATTTGCAGTGAGTGTAGGGGAGAACAATATTAAATAGCTTTAAGAAACATTGCTGCTGTTTTCCTCTTTACCTCCAGGAAGGAGAATTGTACAATATGCCATTTCCTGGATTTTGGCTTTGCAGATGAAGTGATAGCTGCCTAGTGATGTTAAAGCAGGGTGAGGTAGCAAATTCCTGTATCAGTAGTGTCTGAAACAGGGGCAAGCCCAGGGAGTTTGATGAAGTGTTTAAGCAGGATTTCGTGATCTCTGGCAGGCACTTGTTTTCAAAAAACCAGAGATTACACACCACTACAAAAAGATGCGGTAGTACCTGGGAGCAAGTTGATCTGGAAATGTTGTTTTGGCCTCCAAATTGCTTCTCTGCAGGACTCACTTTTTGAAATGAAAGTTGGTTTGTTTGGTTTTTTTAAAATTATTATTAATTGAGGAATTGTTTGAGATGATCAAGTATCAGCAGCTCTTCACTGAAAAAGAAAGACCTTTTTATGATAGGAAGTTTAAATCTGTGAATAACTGTATTAGGAAATTAAATCTGCACAATAGTTTAACTGTTGAGTAATGTGTTCTCAAAATAACACCTCAGTTGGAAAATAAGATTGATTAACTTTCTATTGTGGATATCTGAGTTACAAAATTAGCTTTTTTTCTTTTTTTGAAAAATACTTTATATAATGCTCTTAGAAGTAAATGCAGATAATTTATATCTGCATATATGTGAAATGCATTGGGGTGCTTGTCAGCTCTAGTTTGTATTTATTCTTTCTCAGAACCTTTCAGTACAGTGTTCTATTTTCATTTTTCCTACCTGTCAGAAACATTTGATTTGAAAGCTTGCCTGATTTTTTGCTGGGTAGATGTAATGGAACTCTGACTGAAGTAATTTTTTTTTTTTTAACTTAAACAGCTGTTACAAGCCTGTGAATTTAATGATAACTGTAAATATTAAATCAAAATTTTCATCTTCATGTAGCTTTCCTACCCATAAAGCTTAATTTTTACTACCGTAATAATGAGTTTATTGTATGCAAGAGTATTTTTTAAACAAGCTGCAAGAAATCTGAAAATATAACTCTGTACATAATCAATCTCATAAAGAGTCATTACTAGGCTTTTGCAGTTCATTTGTGAAAGGAAAAGAAATAAAATAACTTGTTCAAAGGTGTGCTTTGTGTCTTTTGCTTAGCTACTGAAACATAGTTGTTCTATTTCTGCAACTTTATTGAACTTAGAAAGTTTATGAAAGTTTTCATAACTTCCATTGCCTGATACCTCAGAGAATGTAGTGACCAACCCCTGAAAGAGACAGAAACAACTCTCTGAAATCTCTTTGTTTTTCGATAATTATAGGTGCTATGTTAATTTATGTGAAAGAAGCAAAGTAGCACATGTTGTTTGTAAGGTTATGTATAGAACTATATGCAGATTTTCTCTCCTGTGTTCTTTAAATTAAATAAGTGTAATACTGAACCCAAAATGGATGTGTTAAAACTTTCATTGTCTCCTTTCTGTGTATGTCTGTACCATGTCTACCTACACAAAGCCATGAATGTCGTGGGTGTTTATGGTCAGCATCAGCGCTGCCTTTGTGCAGTGTTTGATGTGTATCCCATCTTTCCATCGAGATTCTTCTTCTAAAATTTTCAAATTTGGTTTTTCTATGTCTTCACACCCAATACATTGTAACAGAGATACTGGCTAGCTCTATGTAGGTTTAACCCTTGAGGCATATCACAGTTCTTCCTCGAGAGTCTTTGCTCAATGAAAACATAGTTTTCATGTAAGTCTTGCTCTGTTTTAAGCAGACAGAGATTCTGTGCCCTCCAACTTACAGGGATGGGTGTGATAAAGTTAGGTCAGAAAACTTCATTGCACTTTATTGCGCTAGTAGGTATAGAAGCCCAGTGCATAAATTCTGAATGCATCCCATGCTGTTTGGTTTTTCAGCAGTGCAGCAAAGGCAGAAAGTGTACATTAGAAACTTTTAAAATATCCAGGATTAAATATTTGCCCCTCCCTTTCCTGTGTTTGTGTTCATGAGATATCCATCATGAGTAGATATGATGCCTAGTGGTTAGCAGAAGAGAAAATTCAAACCATCCTGTTACAGTGGATTTCAGCTGGTGTCTGTAGGCTGTTGTGGTCTGCTGGATACTTTTGAAAGATTTACAGGAGCTAACAAAGATCTTATGTTAAAATAGGCTTAAATTTGCTATGCAGGGAACTTACCCACACTCAGAAATGGAGTAGTTTAGGAGATCAACCTTTAAAGAAAGATTAAAAAAAAGGGATACGAGTGCTACTCAAGATGAAGTAGAGTACAAAATGTGGTATTTCCATTCTGCATTCTTTCTTTTACTTCTACAGTTCATTTTTCTTATAATAATTACATGGGGTTTTTTCCTGCTCAGTATTAGTAGGAGCCAGTCTTCCAGGAGAGTTCTTTTAATCAGGCTTTGTTACAGATTTTACAACTGCCCATTATACTCAGATAACTATATTACCTAGCTGGAGGGGGGTGTGGATAAAAATCTGAACTGCCATTTCTGCTGTAGATAGCTGACATTGTTTTGCTCTCTACCTGTAGGAACTTCCAGCCCCTTTGCTTGATGATACCCACCAGAAGGAATTGGGAGATGAAGCAGCGGCTGTTAAGTCTGAGGATTTTCATGATTCTATGAAAATAGCCTGGCGTTACCAAAATTTACCAAAAATGGAGGTAATAGCTATTTCCTACATCTTTCTTCTTGCACTCAAAATGAATTTGAAAAGCAAATGTTTTTCAGGAGAACCTAGGCAACAGAACTGCTAATGGACAGTGTTACAGGATTGCCTCTTGAGGGAAAACTATCTTACACCACTGAATGTTTTAATTACTAGTGATACAAAAAGAAAGGGAATTTGAGAGTTTGCGGGATCTCTAAAACTTTATACAGACAATAGTAATTTTAAAATAAACAACATTTAAGTTCCATGGGATTTTTCGAAGAGTATTATTAAATTGAGACAGCTTTTTATAAAAGTTTGGATAATGCACTCACTTACAAACTTGGCCCAAATTTAGTTGTACACAAATTACTTAAGTAGGTTTAATCAACACGACTTACTGGATCTCTGTAGTGAAGGTACTGTGTTGAAGCAACTGTTGACCTGCTTATCCATGTGCATAACAACTAAAGCAAGCACTTGAGATTATATCAACTTCACTGTCACTGGAAACTAATCACTGTGCTGGGACAGTGTAAGAAACGAGCTCAGTGCTCAGTCTTTCAGAGGTTACAGTTGTTAGTGTTTTGTGAATAATCAATCTCCCATGGCTGGTGACTTTCTTATTTAATCCAGTGGCACAATCAGTCTTTAACAAAATTACAGCATTTCTGGCTATCCAGAATAAAATCCCAGCTTTGTCTATACATTTTAGCCTACTTTTATTAATTCTGGTTTAGATGTAGTCATACCTGCCTAATAAGTTCAGTTGTATTCTTAAAAACATAATTGGAATGTGACAAAATGATCTTACAAGGCTTGGCATGTTTGGTTTTCTGTGAAATTGCACAGACATGGCTATATAGTTGTGTCAGAAAAGACTTATATATGGTGACATGCCAAATCAAACAGCCTCCAGGGTAATCATATAATCTCATCAATTTTATTATTGTGGAGCTTGCTGTGCCACTCTGAACCATCCCCAAAATAATTTGTCTATTTTAAAATCTAGCAGAGTTCCTTGTACATTGTTATGAAAACAATTGCATGTTGTTAACAAATTGTGTTCTGATGTTCTAACAAAATAGAAAAATTATTTAAAAATTCAGTTGGGTGTGCACTCATCTTCTTGAACTTCATAGCAGTAAACACTTCTTGCACTAATGTAATATTTCTTGAAAAGGCATGATGTACATGCCCTTGATTATTGCAAATGGATTATACAAGATAGAATAAGATGGTCAGTCTTTTTGGGGGAGTTTCCCTTGTTATTGTCACTTTTTGAATTGGATGCTGATCATTTGCAGTAGTTGAGGTACAATATTTTTATGTGTATGTTAGATTTATTGAAAAATTAAAACACACAAAATACCAGTCTTAAACTATCTATGCTTAAAATTCCTCAGAACATTTTAATTGGTGAAAAATTGGTTTGAAGTTGATATTTTTCAGTATTTTGTATTGCAGTTATCATAAAATTTTGGCTCTGTACTATATTAATTTGATTGGTGAATATACTCCATTGAGGAAAAATCTGATACTGCCTTGCTACACACAGCAATACATTTAGTGCAATAATTTAATTAATAACTTTGGTTGTGATTAATTCTTTAAATTTTCCTTCGCTGGTAAAAACCAACGTTGAATAAAATTCCAAGGCATATTTTCCAAACTGATTGAACTGATATACCAGTGCATTTTCAAAAACTACTGTCAAATAGTTTCAACTGTGAAAGAGAAAAATTAGCTTTGCTTTTAGCTAGAACTCTAAACATGATAGCAGAAACTTTTCTATCCATTATCTGGCTAAATACAGAGCAAGAATGCTGAGTAAAAGCTGTCTTTGTGGTATTTTTGATGCTTAATTTTGTTACTGTTTCTGAGTAATAACAGATTTTGATTAGTATTTCAGATACTCCCTTTCCATTTTTTAGACCCCATATAGACTAGCTAGGTACCTCATTTTTGTTCTTATGCATGGTAATTGTATTAGTGCTCTTCACAGCTGTCACAGTTTCGCTCTACATGTTGCACATACCATGCATCAGAAAAAGATCGATTTATAAGAAATCTGTTGGAGTGAAAGGCCTTGTTATGCCTGATGTGCCTTTGCCAGTTTGTTATTTACATCTGTATCAGAGGTGAATTTCATTTAAACTTCTAAGTATATGGAGAGCCTGTTTTGCAATGCAAGACAGTGCGAGGTTTTCTTTATTTTCTTCTTTTCTTTTTTTTTTTTTTGAATGAACTGCTTATGTTCTTGGGGCAATATATAAACTGTCACAGCATGAAATCAATTTTCTGCCTTGATTCATCCTAAATCTGAGATTTCTAGCACATTAGTATTGCAATTAGAAACATTAACAGCAGACGGTAGCATAAAAGCACGCTCTGCTCACTGACAATTTAGTGTATTTCTCCTTGTTCAAAACAGGAATCCAGGAAAGAGCTGGCCTGAGCCTCCACTCCAGTCCAGTCATAAATTGATCAGCTCAAACTTGAGAGGGATGGCCAGTGTGTGCTCCGTGCTCTCCATGGCCATTCTGCTAAGGCAGATTATTCATGCTTACTTGATTCAGGTAGGCTTTCTGCGAGCTTCCCGCTAAGCCTGGGAATGCAGGACACTGAGGCCTATTCACGGCCTTCTGACATGGACCCAGCTTTTATTGCTTTTATGGGGGTTTATTAGCGCCAAATCCCAGGCTCCACCCAGTTTGTAGGCGCTGTGCTCATTCTTTGGAATCAAGAGAGGTTATCACCTACCTTAATCCATGCAGCAGGGTGGATTAAGGACACCAATGTGCCTCAGGATTCTCAAAGAGGATCCTGGAAACTTCTTGTTTCTTCTTTTTTGCTGTCTTTACTAAACTCTATTGGGCCTCAGTAAGGATTTGCATCTGAAATGGGCAACCTGGAGCTTTTCTCAATGAAGACATCAGATCAAAGTTCAGTTAGTCAAGGCCTTTCTAAAACATTAAGGGGGCTTGGAAGTACACAATAAAAAGATGAGCTCTGGCAGAGATTGCAGTAAAAACATTCTGATCTGTAATCCGGATAAAGAATAGATTATAGGCCAAAGAACAGCCCCTGTTTAAATTGCTTTCAGAATCCTCGTTTTGAATAAAGTTACATTTTACCATAAAAATATTTAAATTTTGATAGAATGTTATGTTTCATTGGACTGCCTACTTTAAAAATCAGATACCAATAAGTAAATTGGTACACTGACTTAGGGAATGTGAGTTTCTATTTTTTTTTTTTTTTTCAGTAAAACTGATTTGCCTTTTATGACTAGATATTCCATGGGGTTTTTTTAATTAAAAACTAATTATTTATTTTAATTAAAAGTTGGGGGTCATTGGTTATTCTAGGAAAAATATTGCGTTATTGTTACTGTTGATATTCTCTGATAACTGACCAGACCTAAAAACTACTAGTATAATTTCAAAATATTTACTCTAAATCAAGTCATTCTAATTAATCTTAACAGTTTAATGCATTTTTTGTAAGATACTCTCTACTTGAATATTATATGTTATAACAATCTGGGGGCTTGACTTCACATGTATAATTCAAATAATGTTGCAGGTTGTATTCTGAATTTCATTAATGTGGAACAAATACATGCGTTCATTTCCTCTATTTACTAGCAGAACACATCCAAATGGATAATTCCTGGCCAGGTATATATTCAGTTTGGTTTATGATGTTTTATATACCAAAATTAAGATCTGAGGAAAATGTATCTTCATTATGGCAAATCATAGTTTTTGTGTGTAATGCTCAACCTACTGTTTATTCGATTTTCAAAAATTAAAAATAGTTTTTAGCTATTTGCTATTTTTCTGTTAAAATCAGTTATATGGAGATGCAATGGTTTGGTTTTTTCACTGATCATAAATAAAGGAAACATTTACCAAATCAGCTGAAAATATTTCTGTAGCACTATATAATTCTCAGAGACTGAAAAATCAAAGAGGCGGAACACATGGTGTTCTGCACATTTCATGGATCTGGCCTTTGCAAATTTGTGATCTTCTGTCTAGAACATGTGCAAAAATACATTCTTTTAATTATCTAACTGCACTTTAATGATGCAACTTGGAACAGTAAGGGTTGAATTCTCTGCGAAAATTCACATGACAACAGGGGAACAAAAACTTAGTAGTAAATACAATAATGTTTTTCTGCTTGAAACTTTTATTTAGGCTGAATGGGGAAAAACAGAGGTTTGAAGCGTATTGCTAGTTAATTACTTTCTTTTGACAGGCAATAGTTTAAGACTGTAAGTAGTATTGTTGTTTCCACAGGCCAGCCCAACAACATACACGAAGTTTGGCCATTATTATGATATTTCTAAAAAAATGTCTCCAGAACTGTGTCAGTCCATAAAATGGCACAGTTTTTACCTTCATGAGGAATTGTCTTCCGAGCCTAAAATGAAAACATGGTAAGTTTTGATACAATGGTTCTGTTGTGTGTTTAGATTTTGTCTGCACGTTGGCAGGAAAGGATATTTTTGCTTCTACGTTTGCCGTGAAAAGCGCTGTGGTAATGCAGCGGGGTCAGGAGCAGCGGGGCCGTGGGTCCCGCTCAGTGCCACACGCCTGCAGTGGCACGGAGACAGAGCTCTGCTCCCGGCTGGGGAAGGGAGCACGTTGGCAGGGACAGTTAGGGCAGACATTGCTAGGACAGCCTAGGACACAGCTGCATGTTCAGCCCAGCCCTACTGACAGCCGAGTGTGGGCACTGGGGAGAACTGTTCCTGTCTGTCTGAGAATACTCCCTGAGCACCGTGCCCCATCAGCTCAGAGATGTGCTTGTCAGGTGGCTATCAGTCTTGGGAAGATATCTGTGCAGTTTTTAGGGCTTAGGAGACAGGCCATTCTTGACCTACATAGCTTAGAATGCTGGATTAGATTAGTTAATGATGTGCTTTTACTTCTTACATCCTACAGCTTCACCTAAGGAAAATACAATATACTGTGAATAAAATTACAATCACTAATTATGTCTTACAAAACATTTCCTATTCAAACTCTTCTCTGAATGAATAACTTACTATGTTTATGTCTATCAGTAGTGAATTGAGGAAGACCGAGAAAAAATGAGTGACAGTAGCAAAGACTCATGTTAGCCTGTAGACACATGTCCATTGTATCTTTCTTGGAGACACTTCAAGTCAAGTCAAATATCAAGGCTGGGCCAGCAGTTTCTTTGTCCAGCCCAGTCACTGAATTTATATGATACCTAGCTTTATAGATCCAGTGTATAGGCCCAGCTCCTGAAGGCAGTGTGGTGTGCTTCATTGGGATTGATTTCCATTGCAGTACACTCAAATATAAAACCTCAGATTTATGAAAGATGTGCAGTATGAACCACCTTTCGTAGAGCTGTAGCAAAGCAAAAGCCAAGTCTCTATCTAATTTGTACTGTTACATGATCAAATGTCACTGCTTTGTAAAGTAGATTCTTGTGATACTGTAAAAAAACCCCCACTTTTAAGAGAAAGCAGAAAACTTCTATTTTATTCTTTCTATAATAAATATTTGAACCAACTTAATTATGTATAATTACTAATTTTTAGTAGCAGAGCAATAGGGGATAGACATAAGAATATCTGACAGATAGGTTGCAAGTGTTGTTACTGTTATTGAGCAATTTAACTCACTTTCTCTTCTCTTCTCTAGCTAATGAGAATGTCGTGACTCTGGGCTTCATTCCAGTAACTATATGGTTGTCAAGTACCTGTTCATTTTACATGAAAATCAAATTAACTCATCAGTTTAGTATAAGAAGTGAACTTTAACTTTTATGCCTTTGATGTTGTAAGCCTTGCTTACTGCTGATATTGTCCTTGTGTGCTAGCCCGATAAAAGTGCATCATTCTTACTATGGGAGTTCTGTTCTTATTTTTAGTTTAAGTCTGACAGAAAGGTTGGATTTATGCAATTTTCTTGGCAAATTGGTAGAGCACAGAGTGATGAGGTGAGGAACCTGATCAAATAAAGCTGGACTTTGGAAGGCTTACCTCCTTTTCCTCTCCCTGCACCCTCAACGTGGGTCTCCTTCAGGAAGCCTCTCCTGCTGAAATGAAAGAATTGTGTTGTTGGGAGTAAGGGAGGTACCAAGGTACCATTCTAAACATTGTCATGCAGTCTAAAAACAATGTGATAAGGAACAGGGAGAAATAAAGCACACATTGGGGATAGTGGGCTCTTAGAAATCTGTGGGAATTGTAGAGTTGTGTACATCTCTTTCTTTATGGTAGATCATTTGTCTTCTGACTTTGATTATTGTCATTTCTGACCACAAACATGGTTGGTTTTGGATTCCTTATTTTAAAGAGGTTGTACTAGGTCAGTGTTAAGACAAGGTGGGAAGGAAGAATTTTTCAAAATTACAGTCCCTGATACAAAGCTTAAAAAGAAGAATGGAAGTTCTTGGAAAAATCGAAGCAGAGTTAAAAGCTGAAATACAGAGGAAGTAACTCTGTCCTCTGCAGTCATGGGCTACAGTAAATTGTGGTGGTAGAAATACCAGCTGGACATGTGGAGATGTTTATCTAATGATTTGCACAAGAAGTTGCCATGCAAGTTGGGAGTACTGTAGAATCTCCATCACTGAAAATTTCTAAGGACAAGCTAGGTAAACATCTGTCAGACCTGTTGAGGTCCCTTTTCATCCCTGTCTTTGTGTTTCTTTCATTCACATTAGTCATGATGTATTAAACCCAATACTACATATGAATGTTAGCAGTTATTTCACTGCTTTCAATAAGTTCATGCTTTTACAAAAACCCAGCTGTACTGTATTTTTTACAAGTACTGTGATGAAATTCCGAAGGAAGCATTCTTTTCTCATGGAATGAAAATGAGTTCACAGTCCTGTCAGCATGATTTCGTTTTAAAAAGTGGGAGGGAAGGGATGTTATTTTGCTGGCTTTACTGTTTGGAAAATCAATTGAATGCTTCAGGCTTTTAAATCTAACTTCAATATATTATAGAATAGTAAAAATTTCTGTTCTCTTGGTTAACTAGACAATGATTTTAAAGAAAGCAGTCACATAATAGTCACCTTTCAATAGAAGTCAACAACTTGTATTAGACCTTATCTTGGATTGCCTGAAGGTCCTACTGGGAGCTTGGACTCTTGCTCTGTGTTACAATGAACAAGGAGCACAGCCATGGCTGGTTAGAGTGTCTCCACTTAGAACATATAATTTCTTAAGCATGTGGTTCTCAGACTATGGTTAGAGCCATAACCAAAAAAATCCCTGTTTACATAATGCTGATTGCCTGTCTAGCATTGAAAAATCTCTATCAAGCTGATGGTACCTCAAAAAAGTACTGACAGCCTGAAAGGAAATTTTTTAAAAGTTACAAAAATTACTTGAAGTTCAGAAAATCTCTAAAAATACTGTTTTTCTTTTGATTTAAGATATCAAAAGAAGATTGACAGAAAATTACCAGTGGAAGCTGACAAAAATAAGGAAGCATTTTTTGAAAAGGGGATAGTTCATTATTGAAATAATTTACACTAATAGGCTCTATATTATGAGATGTTTGCAGAAGATTTCATGACTTTCTAAAGGGTATACTTTGCAAGATATGTATCAGTAAAGATATTTTGGAATGAAATTTTCACTTAAATTGTGTAGGAGTGGAGACCAAAAGCAACGGTGTGTTGTGGGTTTTTTTAAATCCAAGAATGTTTTGCTTTGATCACTAATACTGAAGAGGAAGTAGAAACTAATAGTTTTGTCTAGTATATAGTTTTCCATAAATGAATGGTGTTATTGTTGAGACATGATGCTTCTTTATAGTATCAAACCTGCAAAAAATTAGGAATTAGCTGAAAAAAAAACCTTTTCCATCTTCTCTAAATGTTTCCACATTATTTTATCTTACATGTTCCATTCTAAATATTTATAATGTTGCAGAGCACAGCATGGTTTAAGCTCAGGCTGAAATAAATTGTTCTAGTCGTGTAACTACAGCCATTGAAGAGGCGCCTTCTCTCAGGTACTCGTCATGGAAAGTGCACCTAACCCACTACACACATCCCACATGAAGGTCATGAGCAATGACAGCCTCATCATTGTAAAGAGATTTTAGAAGCTCGAGGTTTTTTTTAATTGCACCTTTTTGATTAAATTATCACACATACTGATGTGAGCAAGGTGTTCCCTAAGTGGTGTCCAGTTTGGGTGAGGCTTTTTTCTCTTTTCCTGATAGAAACCTGCTACTTTTTAATGTAATTTATGGTCCTCAAAGGATGTACTTAATCCAAAACTTGTTTAGATGCACGTAGAATTCAGCTTGTTGACCAGCCTTACTTTTCCCTTTATTTTTCAGTTAGAGGGTGACTAGTTTTGGAGGACCTTAGGTTTCATTTCTCCTCCTTGAAGTTTGGAACATCTCTTCCCCCACCCTCCTTTTCTTTGGGAAGAGGTTGGGAGCCAGAAGAACAATTCTTTGCTCTCTTTTCCTTTCACCACCCCAGGATGTAACAACAGATTATGCATTTATAACAGAAAATATACAAGAATAGTAATGTACCACATTTTGTTATACAGCTTGTATAGCTTCCTGTCAGAAACAAGAGTCTACTGAACATATATTTTACAATCCTTGGAAAAACAATGCTGCATCTTTTAATAAGAAAGACCTTTTGTCATAATGTTTTGTGACATAAAAATATGTTTGTATTTATAAAAAGGACCAGATCATCCTCATGCTTCTAATTCTCTAGCACCACATTAAGAAACCCATTTTATTTCAACTGTTCTTCAGTGAGTGAACTGTCTCTGTAACTGTAGCTAATGTCTTTTTTGAGATAATTACAGAGCTTCCCTTGCAAGATCAGAGATGTAGGGACTTTATATGGGCCAGAAACTCTTGGCCCTTTTGAGAAATCATATAGATTTGTACATATGTCCCTCTCTGGCTATCTGCACAAGCACTTGGTTTGTTTATGGACTTGGAAAGAAAGGTGATTGTTCGAATGATTAGATTAAAAGTGACCTTTTACTTTGCAATTAAAAGTGAGTTTTGGAGATTATCAACATTGTTTGTTCACCTTAAAGTTTGGATCGATCCTCCTTTTCTCTCCTGTGTTTTCACATGTGTGTTTGTACCTGTTTTTTGACGGAGGGAGGGAGGGGCAAAAGGTACCCTGTTAAACTGGCACCTGCCAGACAGTGTAGGTATAACATTTAATAGCCATATTTGCTCTCCTTTCTGCAGTTCTGACACCTGATGGCTAAATTAGACCGCAGACTTCCCTTTGGATAATCACTCAAGATGGATAGAAGTTCATTTCCCCATGATAAAATTTAATTGAAGACAGATTGTGAAGCCAGTTCTCTTAAAGGAAGTAGTAAATGGGACTGGGTGTTTGGTGCCAAAAGAAGGCATAAACCTTCTCTGTCTTATCTCATTTTTATGTTGGGGAAGGGCAGTTCTGTCCTGGTGCTAATGATGGGCCCGGGTTTACAGGGGTGTGTGGCTGACAGCAACTGTTCTCCGGTGGTTGTTGCCAGGATATTCTGATGTCCTGGTCGCTGCACTACTGGAGCTGATACTTAACAGGAAGGCAGGAATATCCTCTCTGGTGACTCAGTGCATTGCAGACAGCACTTGTTTTCTTTCTCTCTGCTTCTAGTCTCCTTCTTCAGTGCAGTTACCAAACAAGAAGGTTTGATAATCAAAGGATACCAAATAATGAAGTTGTAGTTTCTCAGTAATACTTGTAAGTTTTACCTGAAGAATGTATGTGCTTTTGAAAAAAGAATAAATTTATCTAGAGTCTAGATTTACCCATAAATTTAGATAAAACAGGTTTGACTGTCTTGCCTAATGGTTTCTCCTTTTACATAACAAGGCTATTTGTCATACCCTTGATAACCTAACCTTTGTTAACTGCTTGGAAACTATCAGCAGAGAAGTCAGAGCCTTTGTTGTAACCAGGATACCTTCTTGCCAGCTCCTGCTTTATCCATTACTAAAGTGCTAAACAAAAAAAAGTAAAGAGGGAATTGTTTAAACTCATTATCAAAATCAAATGGTGTTTAGTAACAAAACCAAAAAAAGACTAGAAATTGGAAAATGAGAAAAATCTTATTTCCTTCCTTAAATATTGTGGCAAACATGGCCAGAAGGGTAATGCAACTTGCTTTTATAAATAGTGTTCCCACAATATTTTTCATGTTCTTATTTGTGTAAGATGGGTCAAATTCAAGTAAACCATTAATATTTTAGAACGAGGTAGAAGAGCACCTGGTTTTACATTTTTAAAAAATCTACACACATTACCTTATTTTTTTAATTCTTTCTTTGCTGCAAATCTCTCTCTGGTAGATTAATTGAAGATCTATTTTATTTGTTTGTTTTCATTTTGGCACCCCTTAATCCTGCTAGTGCTTTGGTTATTTTATTCTTTTATCCACTAACTTTTAAAAACAGGTTAGTAATGAATCAGAAATGAGCAAATATTTTGATTGCAGTGTATTCTCTGGCAAAAAAATTTATCTGTTGTGATAATGTAAAGACACAGAGAATTTTGGCTACTGTGGGGGCTAAAGTTCACCCTGTAAACTGACAGCTGCCAGGCAGTGTAGATAAAATATTTAATAGCCATTCCTTTTGCAACTAAACACTAGGAAAGTAATGGACTTCACAAGTTAAACTTCCCTGTTTGAGGTGCTCCTTTTTTTGTATAGCAAGGCAGACTTCGAAATATGAAATATCGTGTTGAGATTATATACTGCCAGTTAATTTTCAGCTCTGAATTTCATAAAGAGTATTCAATTATTAAGGTACACCAGTTTAAACAGTAGCCTTCTGGGGTACTAAATCTGAAACAAAAATAAATAGAGTTTAATTTGGAAACTCTCCTTTGTGTTCATATCAGAGAAAGTTCATCTCTTAATGTTTTTTGACACTGAGTATTTCAAAACTCAAATTTATTAGGACTACATGACTTTTTTTGATTGTAGATGTTTATAACTCAAGTATATTGGGGGGCGGGGGTTGGGCTGATGCTGTTTCCTTAAAGGAAATGTAGAATTTTGAGTTGCAGCAATGGTCCAAAGACAGATTATTGCAATTCTTACATGCTTCTCAGAAAAGTTGAATTCTCTCCTGGGCCAAGGGATGAAAGCAAGTTTATTTGGGTTTATTCATCAGTAAAATGCATTTGGATAACAGTCTAGGCTTTTAGTAAAGTAGTGGGAATCATTTCATTAATGTTTGGGCCAGGTGGTCTCTCAAGGTGCCCTCCAACCTGGGCTCTTACCAGACCAGATATAAATGATAGAGCAAACAACAATATTTTTAGAGGCAAAATTTTCAAAATAACCTGTCATATTTCCCAAGAAGTATAGCAAGAGGTTTGAATCCTCAACCCTTGATGGTAATTAGTGAGACTGGAAGAAAATGTCGAAACCAGAAAAGATAGAAGGGCATAAGCTGCAGTGAGGAACCTGCATCAAGCCAAGACAGCCAAGCCAGTGTGCTCCATGGGATTTAAGAAAACAATATGTGTCTTTTAGAAGTGAGCACCTGAATTGCTCTTTGAAAGTAAAGGGCTTCTAAGTATGACAAGGTGATTTGCTGAACTTTCATTTTGTTTTAAGTCTGCTTAAATCCATTTTTAGCCATCAGTTTGCTTTTGTTTGTTTTTCTGAATGTTATATTACATTTTCTAAACAATACATAGAATAAATGCTACCTCGCAATTTTGCTGTCAGGCAAATAAAGCAGTGAAAATAGAGGAAAATTTTCACAGAAAGTCAACTCTGTTCATCAGGGCATTGATTAGGTATACTTGGAATAACAACTGGGTAGATCTTTGTCAGTTACAGAAGATTAGTACTGGGCTGTAATGGTTTCAACTTTAAGTTGATACATTAAATCATTAATCTTCTAGATGTAAGTGAGCCTGACATAATTAAGTTATCTTAATCCCTGGAGATTTTAGCTTTCACTAAATGTCTGAGCACTGAACTAGTTAATATGAAGCAATCACAACTGCTTATAATGTCAACTTTATTCAAAGAGTTTGGGGTTTTTTTCCTTCTCTGACACTTCTTTTCTATATGACACGTGCAGTGAAAGCTGTACCTGCTCATATTTATTTTTTATACATCTGTTAGAGACATATAGGAGAGTATGAAAATGTGTAACTAAAATATTTCTTCTTACCAACAGTAATATGAACAATGGTTATGCAAGGCTGCTTCAGTCCATTCAGAGGATCATTTCCCAGGAAGGCTTTGATGGCTCTGATCCCCAGGTACTGAAGACCCTCATACTCCTCTTTAATCCTGTAACTACTGTTTTCTGGCTTTTCAGGAGTGGCACAAGGTCTTGGACCTTGTTCCTTAATAAGGAACAAATTGTTTCTAAGCATTGCTAAAGTAAAGAACCAAAATAAATAGCGTTGTTCATGTTTTAAGGTTCTTTTGAGTTTTTACCTGTTACAGATATGCAGGACCATGCAAGAAAGGTATGTAAGACAGCATTAGTAAAATGCATTTTCTGTGCAATTAGCTAATAAATGGATGGCCAAATATAATGTAATTAAGCAAAACACATTTTCCCCTGCAATATTTGTTTTTCAAATTATTGCTTTGGCAATAATCTGTTCAAGATTATTGAGGTTAAACATTTACCCTTAAACTTTCAGATTTTTTCATTGTTGTTTTACTGGAGTGAATTTTTGAATTAATTGAACGGTGGTACCATTATTTAGTGAGCATTGAAAGAGAAGTAAAGAAATAAGAACGGTAATTCAGAATTCAGTTTACAAATCAAAACAGCTTTTCAACCTTCCAAAGATCTCTGTAGTCTTCATAAAGCATAATATGGGTAATCAGAAACATTTTAAGTGTAAGGACATAATCTGATTTCACTGATTTTCTAATTTGAGCAGTGCCCTATCAGTTATTCTTTGTCATGTTCAGTAACTTGGGAGTCCTTTGGAGTTGATGAAAATAATATAATAAACTGTATATATTGATGCTTAATTGAAAGATAATTATTGTTGCACAATAGAAATTTTCCTGCAGTAGAAGTCAATTAGTATAGACACTGGAGAGCCTGAAATTATTTAATACAAGTCTGTGTACCAGTCCAGTATCTTAGGAATCATTTTTGCAGGAGAGCTAATGCTGGAAAGGATGTTTTCGTGTCTAACAGTGAGGTTCAGGAACGTTACCTGCACAGAGCACTGGTGTGTAAATGTCGGTTGTTTGTGCTCAGCGCTCAGTCTCTGCTGAGATGGCTGGGAGGGTTTGCCTTTCCTTCGGTGGCAGTGCCAGTCTGGAGAAGGCCATTGGTCCCTGCCAGGTCCCTCTCCCTCGCGCTGTGGTAGCCATGGCAACAGGCATGTGTGTCATCCTCCTGTGCAGCACGGGGATGCTCCTCCTGCCTCAGAGCCCTGGGTGAAACAAGCACCCTGCCAGCCTCCAGCCAGCAGACAGCCTCCTGCCGAAGACATTAGACTGTTAGTGCTTATTTCTCTTTATATATGTATAAGAAAATGAATGTTGTTCAGAGCCAGCATTTGGGGGTTTTTGCTTGCAAGTAGGGAAAAATTAAACATCACTGATCATTATTTTCTCTACTTTTTGTTGAGCATTTCAAAATGTCTTACTAGTGTCAATAAAACAAAAACCAGAACTTTTACTGAGATGAATGTAAAAATATATGTGGGCTAAATAATACATATTTCTAAGGTGAAGCTTTAAAAGTTAGAAAAGTCATTTTTCAGGCCAGTTTATTGACCTAGAAAGCCATTAGCCCTATGTAGTTCTTTCTGTTTCAAGGGAGGTAATGCATATGATTTCCTGGAGTGGTTTCTATTACTTTCTTTTAATATTCCACTTTTCCCTATGCATCATCTTTCTTTGTACACTCAATTTTGTACATTTAAAAGCCTTCTTAAACATATGTCCAGACTTGAATGTAGTAGTGGCCCAGAACACACCTTGGATCTTTTATTTGCCAAATCTCTGAGCAATTCTCTGCTCTTTCGTATCCTCTTCTATTTACTGAGCCCTCAGAAATGCTGTTTAAGTAGGAAGGTATGAAGATTGTAGAGTAAGGAGCAGCCTGTATTCTTCTGGACCTGTGTATAATTGCCATATAAAATCATAAAAGCTTCTGAGAAGTTTGTGCATGTATGCCCCCCAACCCCAAATAATCCTTTACCTGACTGGTAAAACTTTCAGATGTTTTTGGCTACTTTCACAACAATATGCCAATGATACTTAGATTTACTCTTTTATTGGAAGAGGGGTGTGAAGAAAAGTGAGCTGAATGCGACTTACCCCAGCTGAGAGATGACACAATTAGGAAAATTAGTGCAAACAACCATTAGAGGTTTAGTAGACCTTTGATAAGATGGTCAGGCATCTCTGGGACCTAGTATGGTTAATTAACATTAGTTTTATAGAACCATCTGCAGGTGGCCATTGTAGGTTAATATTTTTTTGACTGTCCTGCATGGCTTTGTGGACCTTAGGACAATAATTCCTGTTTGAGGTATGAGGATACAGAAAAGTTTGGTCGAAGTTGACCAAAGCAATACCTATTTTTTCACACTGACTGGAATACCTTTGCTAAGGTCTATTTGGAAAATCAGAGTTTGAATTACCTATAAGCTGCAAATACAAGGTTTACATCCTTTCTAAAAACTCCCAGTAACTCTTTGCTGCTGATCATTAAGGTTGAATCCTTTATACACTGATCATGGCATTAAGTTACACAGAATGGTACCTCTTTGTTTCAGAGTATTTTGGGGTTTTCATGTTTGACATCAGAGTTTTAATAGGCAACTATTTCCTTAACATTTCTTTTGTATACTTTGGAGCTCAAGTTGAGGGGCTTTCAGGGTAATTGTTGAAAATTACATGAAAAAAGTGAAAAGAAATTAGAAAATAAATCCAAGCTTCCACACTAATGTGAATATAAAAGATCTAGTGGTATATCTAAAAAAAATGTTATCCTACTCTTTACAGCAGGCTTGTTGTGGGAGAATGTTAGACTTCTGCTTTTCTTATATTCCAGTTTCAGAATAAACTGTCAGGGCTGTGTGGGCCTGACAGAATTATACTGGTAGAAGTTCCATTACTGGCCAAAATAAATACATCTGACATTATCTGGTGTTTGAATAGCTTTATCTTTTACTACTCTTATGATTTGATGTTGTGAACTAAGCATCTGTCATCCTCTGTGCAGTAAGAGAACATTTTTTTCCTCTGTGTGTTGTTCTTATGGATGCTCCTCATAAGAAAAAAATGTTTTTCTCCTTTAAAAAGTTTCTGTAAGTTTTATGTATGTTTGTGCTGAAATTTTGAAACACTGTAACACTTTCTGTGCCTGGTCAATATCCATGATGTCTGAATAAAATAGTTTTCTTAAATGCCTGTTTTTTTTCTGTTGCTTAAATGCACATCATGAACTGCCTGAATCTGCTCTGATCTGAAGTAATTGAAGAATATTAGACTAAAACTTCTATTTTTGCTATTCTTTTAAAAACTGAACATCTGAGCCTAGGGAATACCCTACGGAGAAGTCAGATTGTGTTGTATTATCCTGTTCTGTTGTCATGATCTGCATACAGCAGTGTAAACAGTTAACTTTTCATAACTGAAGCCTAAAAGCCTGCAAACCCCGAGACTAAAGAATCTGCCAGAGATTGCTTTCCCAGAGACTGGAAGTGAATTGGCAGATCAGCTGCCTGTGTAAGACTCACAACTGGATAAATGCAGAGCCATGTGGTACTGACTGTGTCTCACAACCCAGGCTCTGTCTACCCAATATGGGTAAGGAAGCATTTGGAAGAGTAGCCTCTTGTCTTGTCAAAACCTTTCCTCTGGATTTCCAGAGCAGCTGTGGAGTGTTTTGTGCTTGATAGTTGCTGTTTATTCTAGCTGTTGGAAATTAATATCTACAGTTTATCAAAACACTTGTCTGTAGTGAAAAGTACCTGCAAGATTTTACTTATCAAAATTAGTATTTATATATGTGTGTCTGTGTATAAATAAAGAAAGCTGATCTTTAAGTATGAACCCTGAGCTCTAGAAATGTTTCTTTCATCACGTTGTGCAGGAAGTCTTTCAATAAGGGAGTTCATTGTCTTTCTCTCAGCTGTTGATAGCAAATATATATAAAATCCTTTCCAAAGATCACCAGGAAAGGTCACATCAAATAAGCAGAAATGAGAGTTGTCATTACGGGAGATAACATTTTACTTTGCATGAACAAGTTACAACTCTGGCTTCATAATCTGTCCCTTCAGAAGAGGAGCTTTATCTTAGCCACTGCCTCTGTTGGATGCTCCTCTGCCAGCCTCCTGCAGGGCAGCAAACTGGCTTTAAGTAGGTAACACATGGGACTGCTCAGGATTTTGTCTGTCAGGACAGCATAGATTCCAGTACCCAGGAGGTATCTAAAGCAGACCAGAAGCTCTCATGTCAAGGTGTGGTCCTTAAGAGACAGTTTGCTGATGTCCCCATCAGACTCTGTTTTTCCACAGCTGTGGGTAAAACTTCCTTCGTTAGTGGGAAGGAGTTGAAAGCAATGTAGATGATACTTGGAGACTTCTAAGACAGTGACAGGCCCATGTGTTGGTGAGGTAAGGCACTGACCTTGTTCACTCAGAAGGAGCAGAAAAAGCAAACAGTCAGAGTAGTCAGGTTATGAAAGTAATGCAGCAGAAAGGTGAAAATAAAGGGAGAAGTTGTGTTTGATTGCTCTCAGGCACTTCCAGCAGACTGTCTTAGAACTGGGAGAAAATAACTCTTTAACGTGTTTTTTAAGACAGTGATGGAGGAGAGAAAGGACATAAAAGGTCCTAGTGTTACTGGATTTTATGTCAGAATATACTTATATTTAGCTGGTAAAAGGCAAATTAATAGTTCTCTGTATTTCCATGTGTCTATTACATTTGTACTTCTTATCCAACATAGCATGATATCTAAGCAGTAAAAAAATGCCATTCCATTTGCAATTTGTATAAGATCGACTGAGATTACTGTGATTACATAAAATACACAACGATTATGGATATGCATTCTAGAAACGGTATTCCTCCTAGCATTTAAGAAATAACAAATGACTTCTTTTTTTTTTTCCAATAGAAAAAACAAAGGAATGTTTTGAGGATAGGAATTCAGAGTCTGGGTTCCATATTGTGGGGTGATGACATTTGTTGCAGTGATACTCCTGAAGATACTCATAGCCTTACAAAATTTCTGTATGTTCTCCGTGGCCTGCTCAGGAAATCTTTGTCAGCCTGCATCATCACAGTGCCCGCTCACCTTATCCAGGTAGGAATGCTGCTTTTTCTGGGTTTCAGAGCTGACACATCACTTAGCAAAAGTTTAAAGCTTATGGTAGGGAAAAAAATGCAATTTTGGACATTTTTTAAAGTCTTTTTGTTCAAAGGGTGAACTTAAAACGTGACTATCTGTTACGCTTTATTCTTTTGTGGGAGAGTTGTGCTGCAAAATCTACAAAGACCTAAGTATAAAATTATTTTTAGGAACAGTTTTACCAAGGGTCTTGACTCCTTTTTTGAAAGACTATCAGAATTCCAGAAACTGTAGAAAAGCAAAGAAAATACCTATAGTAATCTCTTTTCCACTTATTTTTTTTGCAACGTCTCTATGCACTTTTCCAGTGCCTTCAAAATGCTTTTTGGACTATCAATACAAGGTTTTTCAGCCCACTGTCTTTATCTGTCTCATGCTCATTATGATGATACCTGATCTTGGTTTTAAATCCAGGAACTGAAAGGTACAGGTTTGCTCTGTAATTCTATTATCCTCTTGTATTGGGACCAGGAGCAATCCAGTTATGGCGTCAGAGTTGCTTTCCCAACAGCAAAATGAGAAGCAATTAACAGCATTCTTCCTGATAATATATGGAGACTTAAATGTATCTTCTGAAAATAAACTTTTTTAACAAAAGGAAAAATGTAGATAGTCTTCTGTTCTGTGAGTGGTAATGTAACTTACAAAAGCAAAATTATTATTCTCAGTGAATAGAGAACCTATAATTTTAGATATTTGATTTGATTATAGTAAAAAAAGTACTGGATAAAACCGCATATTATGCAAAGTGTTTTCATAGTAGGTGAGTTTATCAATAGATTAAATCCTGGCTTAGGTAGGTACATGACTCACATGTATTGAATTTTGTTAAAGGTCCTTGAATACCTGCAAATGTTAGTCATTTAGATACCAATGTGATTACTGCTTCGAAAATAATGAAGGTTGATGTTCTAGTTTTACCGTTGTAGTCAAAAGTGTGTGAATATTTCTCTTGCAGTACATACCTCCATCTCCTTACTTATTATTTTTAAATATTAGGTGGCAGTCTGCCTTCAGAAAGAGGGACAGTTAAATGTAATGCAAGAAATGGAATTTGTGCATGTAAAACTATCATCCTACTTCTTACACACTGGAATTGCCTGTCCATAATTGGGACATACAACCCTTTCCATTGTACTCTTCTTTATATATCATGCCAGTAAAATGTACATTCATATTTTAGAGAAGTGCAGAAGTGTCTCTAAGAAAGATACTGAAGGACAAAGATTTTTGTTTGTTTCAAACTTACATGGGAAGTTGATTTTTGGTTTGTATTTATAAATTCCATATAGATCAATTCCCAGGGAGTTAGGATTGAAACTATGCCTCATTTTTTAAATAACTGAGTTTTTAATTTTAACAGTAAGTGCTAGAATAGTCTGAATTTAAAAAAAAGAATCATTATGTACAAAATCTTTGCTTAGCAGTCTTAAACAAACAAGGACGTTACTTTTTTTTTTTTCTTTTAAATTGTGAAACTTCATGTATCCTTCTTTAAACAACGCTGTCATTAGGAGGAGCAAAGCTGCTGAGGGTTCCTCCTAGCCTACATTACTGAGTTCCCAGAGCCCTGCTGTGTAGTTGTTGCGCTCTCCAAGAAGCCTGTTAAAGAGCCCCTGGGAGCATGTGTCCAGCCTCCCTGGCACTGCTTAATTGGTGAGGCTGGCGAGATGAGAGGACAGCCGAACATGTGCTCGCTCCGGCTCGCGCCGCAGACGGACCTTCCTTATAATAACAGCAGCTGCTCACATTCTCACAGCACAGCTACTCACCATTCTGTTGCTGAGGGGTCTTGCTGCATTCAGAAAGTAAAGAAAATGTCTCTTCTTTCCAACAGAGTGAGAGAGAGGGATATGTTTTTCCAAGTGTGTACGTATTTGATTTGATCAGTCAGTTCTAGCATATACTTCCTCTGTTGAATCTTCAAGTCAGTGCACTGAAGGCATTGAGAATTCACACTGTTTTTCTGAAGATGTCGTAAATTCCCCATTTTTTCCCTGAACTACTGTACCTGTATTTCCTAGGTTGTAGTTTGGCCCCTAACTAAATTAATCGGGTGGTCTCCAAGTAAATTCTTCACGTGTATAATTTCTGTGAAGGACATATAAGTTCAAAATCACATTTAATCAAAGTTTTGTCTGGATGACATATACATAAAAATAGTTCCATCTTTACTTTGTCATGAAAAAGTAGATTTTTAGTAGTGACATAACTTACCTTGTCTGTCAGTCTCCAGTACTTCAGTTACTCCAATGAAGGAGAAATAAAACAATTGGTAGTACTGATTTTTGACAGGGGCAATGTCTTTTCAACACAGACTAGTTCTGGATTTATATAAAGTATATGGATAATGCGTATTTATATATGTATGTATATATTTTTTGAAATTGTTTTCTTTTATGTATTTTGCCAAATACTTTGCATGTTGTACTGTGACAGGGAGTTCACAAATTAAATCTACCTGGTTTCTTTCTTTTTCACAAAGTTTAATTTTGCCTTTACTTTTCATATATTATCTTTGTTCTTGGCTGGTGAGACATTAAAATGATCCTTCCTATTTCATATTTTCTGTATTCTGGTTTGTAATTTTTCTCATGCTGCCTCCTTAATCTGTCTCTAACCAGTCACTTTACCTTATTACAGTAACATAATACAGTAATGCTATTATTGTTCGTTTACTTTTCCTACATCCTCGTGTCTGGTTTGACTCTTCAGTGATTACAGAGCATTAAACACTGATTTTGTTCTTGATGTTTTCCCCTCTGTGATACACATGCACCAATGTGGCTCTTTCATTATTCCAGCAATTCATTGTCTTGGATTTAATAACTTGGAATTGCATTTATCCAAAGATAATGCTCATTCATCCAGCTTGGTGGGACAGTTCATGATGTTCTCTAGGGCTGTATTTTAGTAAAAGACACAAGCTTGCAAAAAACTTCTGTTTGTGCGTGGAGTTTTTTCAGAGTAATTGAAAGAAATTGTAGTCCACTAAGCACAGATTTTTTGGGTTTTAATGATGAAACTTCTAGGGCAAACAATGCATGAAGAAGAAAGAAAATTCTCTTTTCTCAACCACAAAAATAGGAATACATTATTCTGGAAGAGGGTTTCAAGAAAATGACACAAAAAAGTTATCCAATTATGAATTTTATTCCGGTGATGTGTGACAAGTTTTACTTGATTGATATTTTCTACCGATTGAACATACTCTTATCTTACACTGTCTGTCAGATAATAAATATTGAGCTACTTACAAGTGTGATTAAAACAGTTGATGGAAGGTTATTTTTCAAGTCTTCCTACTGCTTCTTGAAAATGCATTGTGCCTAAGAAATCATATGGTACATTTGAAAAGGGAAAATTACTTCCATTTTTAAAATCTAGCATTGATCAAGGAGGGCAGATTGAAGAGGCATTTCATTTGTTGTTACAATTTCCAGGTTTAAGGAATATTACGAAAGCAAGTGAGGATTCTTTTTCTGTGTGTTGATAATCTGTGCATTTTAATACCTAAATTTAGAGAAGGAATTATTGTGCAATTGTGTAACTGAAAGGACTTTAATGTTGCTGGTCTATACTGGGAAAGCCCTAAATAAGAATTTAAAATATTTTCCCATTGTATTTTTTTTTTTTACTAGAAATCATTGGTAAATCCAAGAACATCTTTCCCTCAAAATACTAAATAATGTTTTTAATTCTATTCCTGTTCTTCCCAATTTTGTATCACTTAAATGGTATTTTTTTGAGTAGATTATTATTTTCAGTGGGGAAAGCATAGCACTTGTTAAAGCCATCCTTTATTTTGAACTCAAAGCTGGTATTACTGGTAAGGACTAAAAACCATATTAGTCAGCATGTACCAAGGGAAATTAATTGACTAATGAAAAGTCAGTATGAATAAGTCTTCTTACAGAACCTGTCCTCAGAGTCTGAAGTTCTGTTTAGCAAGGTATTTTTATTAATTCATCCAATATGTTAAAAAATTGATTTCCTACAATATTAATGTTTTGATGTTTGGAGTTCACTGAAGCGCATAGGTTACTGTACATTTCAGTGTAGAAAAATTCAGAAACAAACCTTTTCACATCCAAAGCCTTTTGTGTTCACACTGAGTGATTTAGCAGCTAAACTCAAAGTCAGGCAATGGAGTGCTTTAGAATCCATTGCTAATATAGGATTATAAGATGTGAACTCCTATAGCTGGTGAATTTCTCACAGCTTGAAATCTTTATTCCTATGATAAGAACTAAGAGTGATTGCCTACCTTAGAGCTCTAACTTCTGAGAGTTCACTGGTCTGAAGTTGAATAACCTCCAAATGTATTTGATGAGATGGCTGCTGCATGCAGATTTGTATTGAGATACAGTGTCATGTGTTTTCTATATCATGGTTAAGGAAGCTTTCAAATTTTTCTGCAAGATAGAAACCACAAAGATTAAATGGTCATAGTATTTTTCTATATTGGGGGTTTTTACTTGCTTTTTAATGTTGTATGTTGCTTTGTGTTGTATGTGAGAAATAGAGTTTAACAACTGTACAAATAAATATCAAGAGTCGTAAGTTTATGACAGGTATTTTGGGTTACCCACGTGGTTTTAGGATATGAGTACTTTGGGTTTTAGACATTCATAAAAGTATCTTTAAAATTCTGATTGAGTAGGAAGCTCAGGGAAGTATCCTATTCAAAATTTAAATTGGGAAACAGTATTTTTTTTCATTTCTCTTATTGTTGATGTATTTGCTAATCAAGCTGTAGAAGAAATAGAAGTATTTCATGGCTTCATAGAATCAGGTTTTGGTTTTCAACAGGCTGTGTTCTAGCACTATCGCTTCTGATTTGGTAATAACTACCCATTTCAAAAACAAATACAATATACATCTGCAGCATTTTTTGTACCCACATATTAGTTATCTGTTAACCAAATTAACTGTATTATGATGAACAATCACTGTATGTTAAAGTTGCGTGCCTAGAGCAGCCTTGTCGTTTTAATAAATTTTACTTTTTAGGACACTATATACACATCCTCACCATCTCTCTTTACAAAAAAAATATTGCTTTCCCAAAAAGCGTATGTTAAACTGGAGAAGTGCACGAATACATGCAACATTGTGATTTTATTTTGCATTTTGTGCATGTAAATTGAAAATACACCTATGAAAATTAGGTAAGATTTAGAACCAAATCTTTTAACTACAGCTTAGACCTAAACAGTTAAATATCCCATCACAGTATGGAGATAGTCATCTGTTCAAGCATATGGAATCTTTTGGCTACTGGACTAAGTAGTTAATATAATGCCCAGTGTCCAGACATGGACACAACTGTTATGGAAGCAGAAGGGAACAGGCTCATGTATTGAGCCCATTTGGACACTGATAAGTAAAGATTAGAAGAGTGACTTTAAATAATATAGGACAAAGTATTTATTGCTTTAAGCAAGTAATTATTTCAGAAAATGGAAGGTAACATAGTTTTTCCAAAGCAGTATTTTTTTTGCTTAAGTAGAAGTCCAGGTTCTTGAGTGGGAAAAAAAAGAAAGCCCTGTGACTCTAGCATTAACTATAGGGTTTATCTGTTCTGTTTCAGAACAAAGAACAATAATTTTGTGTAAAACTATTTTACATTTAAATCCTTGCATATGTATTTTCCATCTTAAATGATTTTCACAGAACCAAATATTGAACTTCTATGCAATGTGTGCTTAGAAACATTTTGATGGGAACTTTCAGTGTTGTTTAAAAATCCTGAAGTTTCAGAATCCAATTCTACCGCTTTTTGTTTAGACATTCTCTATTAATTAGAATGTAATCATAATAAAAAGGAATACTGCATCTTTAATGATGTTTTTGTGCCTGTGTAGTTAAGCTTTAATGCTAGGGGAAAAAAAAAAAAAAGATTAAATTAGCCTTGTAACCTCTTTCTCTTCCAGACTGATGATGGAAAATAAAAGCTCTTAGCCACAGAATGTAACACTTAGAATTAATATTTAATTAGACCAGCAAACTGTACACTGTGGCTGAAAGCTTCCAAAGAGTTGTTAGTGCCACAATTGACCTACAAGTTTAATAATAACTCACTTCTAGGAGCAAGTGCCAGTTCAGCATAGTGGAGCCACTGTAAGAAAGTCCTGTGAGATTAAAATCAGCAAACCAAATGGCAGGCGAGGATTCCTGGGATGGAGCCTTCTGGAAAGCTGGGAGCTGGAGTAGCTTTTCAGCCAGGATTCAGATGAGAACAGTGGGCAAAAAAAGCTGATCCCTCCTGTTCTGGGAGCTTCTGGTTGTAGGCCAAAATCTTAGAACAGATTTTTTCTAAATGTTCTTACTGCAGCTATTAATTTATATCACAAATCAAGTAATGAATGGCTTATCTTCATCTTTTAATTAAGTTTCAATACAAACATTATCACTGAATTCATTGGTCATGAATTTTTCGCATGGAAGAAGGATACATTTTTGGTAGGATGTGTCATTTAGTATGTTTGTATTGCAGAATATTTAATTTTATGGTATTTTACTGTGACATAAAGGAGTTCTTGTTAGAGTAAGATATGACAAGCAATTTGTCGTAATATTATGAAATGTGTAAATTAAATATGAAATTAGTATACATTGTAAAATATAATCTTTTGAAGGTTAAATAGCTTAATCTTGCTTTTCATTTTATGAAGAATTAAAATATAAAGCCAGTAACTCTCCATTAGACATCCATCTGAGCCTTAATTCTATGGCAAATTATTCTAGTGAAATAGGGCACCATAAGTTCAAAAATGTGCAAACACACAGCAACAGACTGAGGAAGGAGCATTCTGCATTATTTATTGGCTAGATCCTAAATAATTAAAGAAATGCCTACTCATTAGTTAAAAATTAAAGCAGGGGAGGACCTTGCCAGCAGAGGGAGCAGTCATGTCTTTCCTTAGGTTCCCATCGTTTCCAGCCTACCCATCATTTCCACCCCTACCTCTTCTTATTGCCCAGCCAGTTTCCCATCTGGACCCAGCTTTGCCAGCCTGCTCCTGATGACAGCCTATAATTTTAGACTGGATAAGGGATTAGTTTTTTAAATGATTTTAAAATTCAGAATCTTGCCACTCGATTATCAACATCAGTTAGATGTTCCTTTTGATACTTGTGTACTATTAATTGAAATAATAGTGCAGGTTCTTTTTGGTCACCTGGGAATAAAATGTGATTCACTGTCTAAAGAGCTAAAGTTGCAGTGGGTGTTAGCCTTTCTAAATTGGTAAGCAAACTGCAGTGACATTTTTTTCAGGCAAAATGGCAACAAAGGGAACTCCTGAACCTTTTTCTTATAACGAATGATTCCCAGTGGAGTCATAGAATTTTAGTTAAGCCAGTTGGTCTCAAATATGTAATTTCAGCAGGTTTTTTATGGCTCTTTTTTAATATGACTCCCTCTTCAGACTGCTTTTACATCTCTGGTTTTTACTGCTCTATGACCAACTCGTAGCACGGCATATTTTCTGTGTTCATTTTTCTAGAGGAATCTGCTCAAATGGTCAGTTCATTTCTTCAATGACTAACGATAAATAATGACCTACAGATTTCTCTCTATGTGCTTTTATAACAGTGAAACAGTCTCATTGGTGAAAACCAGATAATGTTCAGGGAAGGTGCTGGGCTCATCTTAGCCCAGATCTTGTACTGATTTCTTCCCAGCCACTCACCCTTCACTGGAGAAGGGCTCAATCAGATTGATTTCATCTACTCAGTGCAGTAGGACTTGTACAAGAGCCCCACACCCCAGAACCATTCATAGTCACCTGCAGCCTGTGCTTTCAGCCACCGAATGCTAAGGGTAGAGAAGAGAAAAGCACTGGACAGGATTCAGCTCAAAAAGTGTCACCCTGTAACACACTGTACATCTATCACCTCTTTCAGCCAGATAATAACAGGATTTTCAGCACCCAGCTTTCTGGGTTTCCACTCCCACACCATCTTCATGATACCACCAAGTATTTTGCTGATACCCCAAACCCATGGATGCAGCCTCCTAAACCGAGCCTCAAATGGAGGGGGGCAGACAGAGCTACAATGAAAGGCTGAGTTGGGATCCCAGCTCACTGTTGACTGGCTTTTGGCTTTGGACAGCTCACATGACACCTTTGTGCTTGTTACTGACTTGTAAATGAGGAATGCAGCACTTGCCTGTCTTTTGTGAGGCACTTGGAGATCAACAGATGGAACATTTGATTTAAACTACTAGACTTGGTTCATTTTTTTTTAGGCTGCAGCAGTGACTGTTATTGACTTGCTTAATTTATCTCTGTTTAGTAACCTCTCATTTCACTGTTGGCCTTCCCTTATTTCCCTCATTTCACTTAGGTCTTCCCTTCAATGGCAAAACAGATATCTTATTTTGTAAGGTGCCAAGGTCTGCTGGCCCTAGATGCTTTCATAGCTCAAGTAACACACAAGTCCATCTTCAGTGAAGATCCAAAGATTTGGTTTTTTCAGTGTGTGATATCCAGTTTTTATTTCCTGGCTCGTTATTCTGCCTGAAAATTTATCAAAATTAATTGTATACAGTGCCATCCACCTTCGTCTGACATTTTATGGTAATATGCAAAAACACTGCAGAGTTCTCACAGCAGAGACAACTATCAGGACAAATGTTATTAAGAGCAACCTTTAAGAGAGCAACCAAAATCTGGAATTAATATGTTGTGTAACGTATTGACCAACAGATGCTTTGTTACTCTCTTCCCATTTTTACGAGGATCTTGCATCTAATTGCCTGCTCTTATCTTCACTACATGTCCTCTCTTTGCTTCTGCAACTTGTATAAAATTTTTCAAAGGTATTATTTAGTGCTTTAAATTAGTTAATGTAATTAGCTAATGTTGTACCTCTAAACAAGTCAACCAAAATCAGTGCTTCTCTGGCTTCAGCCATACAGATGGAGAGTTATACCTAAGTTCTAATATAGTTAGTAGGGTTCTTCAGAGGTAAAAGAAGATGCTTAATCAGTCAGAATCCCCAAGTGTGGTTTTCTCATGACTGAAGGCATTGTAGTTTGTAGCAAATCCTCTATTTCTAGGGTATCTGTCTTCCAGCAAAGACATCGCACTTGTGTTCCGTTTTCTTGTGAGATTGGTACAGATTTCTGCAAACCAAAATTTGTTAATGTACTGTTGGTTGTCTTGCATTCCAGTGGCCTGAGTGTACATTCATTTTAGAGCCAAAATTCAACATTCTATTAGTAGATTTGCTGTGTGCAAACACTGTAAACAGTGCTAATCAGTTTGGAGTTAGAAGATGTATTGAATTTTATAGTTTACAGTCTTTATTAATTATGGAATAACACCTTTTGGCAGAGCAGTTGTTAATAATTTATTTTGGGGATTTGTGAATAATCAAAAAGTACACAAACTGTATCTCTCTATAAAACCAGTATAAGGGCCTATTACCTAACTTCTTTTACCAAAAGAAGATGTATGGGTAATTCTGCAATTTTTTGACCAGTAATTATTAAAAAATTGTGATAAATATTTAAGCCATGTTTCTTAATAATTTGTGTTTCCAGTGTAAAATCCTTTGGAGATTAAGCAGTAATGACAAGTGGTAAATATTTGTGGATTATGAAGTCATTACCACATAATTGTGTGATAATCTCTCAAAAATATCAAGAACTATTTCATTTATGGAATATCCAACCACTGTTTCATTTTATTCTGGTGTGGCTCTCTCCATTATGGTGCTAAGCTTACTTCAGCTTTATGACCGTAAAAGAATTTTTTTTGAAAATACAACCAATTTTTGAGCTTTTCTTGAAAATTCACACACAAAAATTTGGTCTAAGTTCATAAGATTCATATTACTTTGCATGAACTTGCTTGGTGTTTATTATTGAGACCTTTCAAATGAAGTGTCAGGATTTCTGGATTCACCTGTTGGTAATGACAGAGATTGTTGTCTCTAAATACAATTTTACCTAGATGTGGGAGGAGTATCTGAACTCCTCTTTGAATACTCTGCTGTCATACCAAATATATGCAGCTTGCTGTTTAAACTGGGTTTTGTCCCAATACAAACAATATTTGTAAGTAATGTTTTAGGGGATGAAACTCAAGTAGGATTCAAGGTGTTCATTCTTAATTAAAGGTTTTAAAATAAAACCAGTGATGGGATTATATTACCAGAATGTAAAGATACAGAAGTAGCCCTCTACGAAAATATAGGCCTAATGTCTCTTTGAAAAGAGACATGGGCTTAAAATACCTTATTTTCAATGCAGTAAGTCCATATTAAAATTATAGTAATGTACTGATCAGAATACGGATGCAAATATGTGCAAAAAGTCCATGTGATTCAGGTATTTATTATATAGGTGGTAATTGTATCTCATTGTAGATCTTTAACATGAGTGTCTTATTTTCCTGTTACATTTTGAGATTGTTTATATGTACTATGTACAAAAGTTGAACCTGTCCTGAGAAAAATTTCCATTCTCTGGCTTTTTTTTTTACTTATGCAGTGCAAGGACTGAGAATTTAAATATTTTTATTACATAAATTTTGTGAGGTTTTTAATTTTTTAAAAACTGACAAAGTGAGAGGGCGTATCTCTGGGTGTTAGTAAAATTTTAACAGGAAATCAGAGGAGAACTAGAAATTAGAGCAGAGTAGAAAAGACAGATTTTTTTCCTAATACAGAATCCAGATGAACCAAGATTGATTTGATTAATAGTAGTAATGATAAAATTGTGGTACATTAAGAACTCAATCCAGTAGAAACATACAATATTAATTTCAGTGTGTCAGTTTGAGCATACAGGCTATGCATGAATTTGTGTTGGTAGAGTACCATGCTTCATACTCAGACAAAGAACATGATACATTTTAAACTGCTTTTTTTGTAAATAAATATTTTTAAACATGCACAGATAATTACTTAAAGGTATGTACCTTCTGGAATTGAATTAGTAAGACAAAGGAATCTTCTTCCATAATTGCCCTTCCCCAAAGCAGGTTAAACATGTACAGTTCCCATTTCCATAGCCAGCTCACTACATGGATTTTCTTGACATGTTTGAAAGTACACTTTGGTTGAACCCAAATATTGCAAGTTTGCACTTAAAATGTCTGTCTAAAACAGTAGCACAAAAAAAAACAGTTACAAAGGTAAGATATAGAATGGATGCCCAGCCCAGCCTGCACAACAGGATTGCTACCATGTTGTTAGAATAATTATATTTTGGCTGAACTAACTAATTTAGAAAAACTGCAGTACATCTAGCAAGACTGAAAACTTTCCAAGACTGGATTGGTTTTGGGTTTTTTTTTCCATTTTTAGTATAATTTAAAACAATACCTCTTCTAGCTGCCAACAAACTCTTTCCCTGAATCTCACCATTCCTGGCTTCCCTCCTAACCATGTCCTGGCTCACCTCCAGAGCTGCCAAGTTTATGCCAGAAGCAGGAGGTAGATTTGTATGGGGCTGGAGGAAGATCTGGAGCTCTGTTAAATTTTCAAGCCCAGATGGGGCAACATGATTTGTGTGTTTATGTCAGTATGCCATACATCACAACTATCTGTGTGCTGACGTCAGCTTTGATTGGACATTAATGTGCTGAACACTGCAAACTAGAAAATACATGATAGATACAGATCTATGGCAACAATGCCACATAAGCAAATGTCTGTTTGGTGTGGCAATTCACTGTGCAAAATATTTCCCGAGATACACTGCATTAAGCCAGGGGAATATTTTGACACTTTAAAAACAAAAACAAAATCAACATGGGCAAAGAGAGTACTATTTCAGAAAGCAAATCCTTTCAAAGGAAGAGCTGAAAGCAACATGTTAAAGTATGTATCATCAGGCAAATATTGAAATGTTGTCTCTCACTTGAATCTTTCCAGAATTAAAACCAAATAGGAAAGATTCTATTCTTATGATTTGCAGGACTGTCAGTGATGAGGATATGTTGCTGATGGTTGAGCATCTTTCTTTCCACAGTTTTTGTAACCCATTGTTATCAAAACTGGCAAGCAAAAACATTAGTGGGCAGCAAATGTTTTTTTCAAATGATTGGATATTTTTTCTGTATCAAGAGTTTGTTTAGCTTTGTTTCCAGGAATCATCAGTGTTTATTTATTTATATGAAAGTTTTGTATTTCTTACTTATACAAATAGCATGCAGCAGCCTCCTCAAGAACTGGCAAAAGATGGTAATTTCTGGTCTGTGGATTTACAGAGGTCACTGTCTACTTCAGATTTATATTTATACTGCCTTTATGTGATTACCCCCATAGAATAATGTGACCAAAAGATTCCATTAAAATATAATATATTGTCTCTCTCTTCCTAGAAGAGGAAGTGATTTGCAAGTCAGCTTTACTATTTCAGGGGCAGATATAATAGCAAAGTCTAGGGATTGGTGTGTAGGCAGTGTTCTTTTACCTCACATCACTTCTGTTATTCCTCAGAAAGGAAATTCTGTAGTATAACACTACTTTATCATTATCCGTCATTGGACTTTGTAGGTAAAGTGAAGGTTCCCTGATTCCATGGGGATGGATGCTCTTGGCCTGTGCACAAGTAGTGGCTCTGAAAAGAGACCCCTCCCCAGGATTTGATGCCATCTGGCCCATAAGGTGGGGAAGGGAGGGGGTGTAAAGGTACCATGGGATCAGTGGATTTAGGCCTGGTAACCTGAGCAAATTGGGCTGTGCAGGCCACAACTTCATGTACTGGTCAGAAAACAGAATTCAGTTTATTCCTTGACAGGACCAGGAAATTTTCATCTTTCGTGTCTGCTTTGTAAGCTTCTCTGTGGCTAGAAAATAATGGTTATTGAAATGTGGGTTCACGAAAGCAGTTGGGGATATTGATCACCATTTTAATAAACCTGAATGTCAGTACAATGCATGGACTATTCTAATATCTCTGGAGATGTTTTTGTTTCTCTGCTCCTAATTGATAAATTGTTATTATGAAATAGTTTACCAGTATTTAAATTGACCTTTCAGAATAAGCATCAGTCATATAGTTTATGAAAGAAGTTCAAAATGTACAAAATACTTTAAAATTAATAGAAAATATGAAAGTATAACATGGGGCTACAGAGCTAATTCCTTATAATTAGAATGGGTATTTTGAGGTGATTAGTCTTGATACCCCTGAAGGTTTGATGAATGTAGCATCTACAACCACCAAGAACGTGAGTTTAATACCAGCTGTCCAAATACCTTTAAGATAACTATTTCTTATCTTAAAGAAATATTTTGCTTTTTACCACAGATGTGTTTCTTTTTTTTCTCATTAAATACTGACATCATCAAAGCATTTAAGAACATTTTTTCTGACTTACCTCTGAAGATCTGTTGTGACCTTTGAATGTCACTTTCTGCTATGTAAAATTAAGTAAAGAAAACCATGTGGAAAACAGCTTATTTAAGGCATATGAGAGTACACTGTAGCACAAGACTTAAGGCATCACTTAAAAATCACACATATATTGAGAAATGGTACTGCTGCTTGAAGCTTTAGATTTGTATGTTGTGTAGAGAGAAACTTTTAGAGAGGAAAATGCTAAGAAATTACTTGAGTTTTCCATGTTTATCTGATAGCCACAATGAGTAATTGTGGGGGTTCTGCTTGCTCAAAATATTAGACATGATATGCCTAAGTGTATTAAAACCCAAGGTTTTCAGAACCCAAACAAAAACTGGGCATCAGACTCAAAGGAGAAATCAATGAGAGATAAGCTTATCACATGGCTTGTAAGTATCACTGATGTGAGCAAATGCTTGTTATGAAGATGTAGGGAAATACTAATTTAGTGCTAAGTTAGCCCTTTTGTGGTTTATCCTTGTCAAATGTCTGTTTTCTTTAGACAGATATTTTAAGTCTTTCTTTTTTTAAGAAAAAAGCCTTCTAACATAATTTCTAAGTATTGATGGCCTATTTTCCCCCCACAGTTTGTCATTGAGAAGACCAAGGCTTACTCTATGAACATTAATTACCTTTTTCATCACATAGGATGTGTATTTTGTTTCCATGTCTTACAGAATAAAGCAATTATGGAACGTGTAACAAACTTGTCAGATGTGGTAGTTGGTCTTGAATCATTTATCGGCTCTGAGAGAGAAACCAATCCATTGTACAAGGATTACCACGGTAAGTTCTGTCTTTAGCAATGCAAAAAGTCTGCCCTGAGTGTTTCTAGGGCACTTAGCAGCTCACCCTCCAGTTGGGTATCTGCTATAAAGCAGCGTTTGATTTCATTTTGGAATATACCTCCTAAATGCTTCCCCTTGCCTAACCAGTCTTGAGTTAGGAAAATTTTCAGCAAAGTGCATTAAGGCTGCAAAGGAAACATGGCAACTCCTTGCATGTTGTCAAGCCGCATTACTGAGGCATGGCTCAATCAGATGTACATCTCAACAGGCAGGCTTTGGGGAATTCACATGCAGGGGAGCCTTGGCAATCATCTGACCAGCGAGCTGAACTTGTCATGAAATCAATACTTTTGATCTGCCAAGTTTTAAATTGAGAACACGGGAAAACATATATTATAGTAAGGTGAATAAACTGCTAAATTATGTGTTAGATAAACTTTATCTAAAAAATAATGTTCTATTTCTTCAGCTATGGGGTACAGCACTTGCTCATTTAAAGATATGAATGTGGGTACATGTGGCATGTAAAATATGAAACTGATTTTGGTAAAAAGTCATGTAGCCTCTCAAGTGTTTTATCTTCAAAATGTGTAATGGTGCTTAATCTTGCATGTAGTTTCCCAAAGATTTTTGTTAGCTGTTGCAGCAGAACTATTTCAATTTTTAAAATTATATTAGGAGTTATGCACAGCCAAAGCAGTGAATAACAGTTTTAGCTAATCCGGAGCAGTGCTCAGAGTGTGCATAAATTACAGCTCTTATTATTGTGATACTACTGTAGTTCCATGGAAAGCTTTAGCTGAAAGTAAACTGCTTATCCAAGACCTGCTGTAAACATATGACAGTGGCAGTGTTTTCCACAGCAGAATGTACAGAGTATACAGAAAACAAGCAAAGATGGTGTTGAGACACCACTGTGTGTATGCAAGCTGTAATTAATAAATCAGAGAAAAATCTTTCTGACTGTGAAAGTAGTGCACATTTCATTATCTGAAAAAAGGTGAATGAAAAAGAAACTGTGAACAAAAGCTGTAATAATTTGCCTAATTATTTTTCCAACTGTATAATCGTGATACAGCCTTTGTTTATGCTAACGTAATTCTGTCAATTTAATACTCCTTTTCTCAGTCCTGAAAAGATCCTTTAAGACAATGTCTGTTTTAGCATTTATTTCCTGGTTTCCTATAAAAATGTATGCTAAGTCATTTTTGGTGCTATTTAGTAAAAATTATGTGCCAATATACATAGCTTTTGAGATTTGCACAACCTTAATTTGACACTCTGAAAAGAGATATTTCTAATGTTTTTAACTTTTTGTATTCTTTTTGCTTAAGAACATATTTTAAGGTATTTATTTACTGCAGATGATGAAAGATTTTGACATTACTCAGAAGAAGTTTGATTACATTATTGCATTATTTAATGAATCCTCCTTAATAGTTTTATTAAGCTACCTGCAAATTTAAATGTTTGAAAAGCCACAAAATAACAAAATAATTATATAGATGATCCCTAAATAAAATTTCTAGGATACTGTATATAAGCAACCCTGTGTTAGACCTGCTGTTCCTGAATATTATTATATATTAGATTTTGTACTCAAAAGCCTAACAAATAATTCTTCTAATTCACTGAACAGGAGGCAGAGATAGAAGGTTTAAAACTATAAAAATGCTTTTCTAATATTGTCGGGAATTTAATTAGTGCCGATAAAAATTATGCTTTTTGAAGTATTTCAATTTTAAGAAACTTCCTTCAAAAAAATAAATAAATGCCTGAAAAAATACTTGCCTTATTTTAATTAAGGGGTTTAATGTTTGGGGATTTTCTCACAGCTGCCGTTTTGAAGTCAGTTACCTTTTCTAAATGTTCAGTATTTCCATTTAGACGCTGGCTTTATGAATACCGAATATAGGCCAGTAATTGAGAAGCCCTGTAGAATTTTCCTGGTTTTCAGATGTAGAAAATCACCCTTAGGTTGTTCAGAGACTATATTAGGCTGCACAAAAACCATCCAGCGTCCTTGTCAGAAAAAATCAGCTTGAGTTGCAGCTGACAGAATGCAGAGCTTGCAGTGCACCTAGTGCTGTTAAAAACATCTGAGCAGCTATAGAAGCCTGCTGCAGGAAGAAAATGTATTTCTTCTGGGGTGGCACAGGGGTTAAAATTTATTTAAAAGTGTGATCTAAATCGGGATTTTCCAGAAACTTTTTTCAAGTCTTTCTCAGGCCACAAAACGAAGGAGTTCTCATTAGAGCTTCAGTGGTTATCAGTAACCCATAAGCCTTGTTTTGCTGGCTGCTTACTGGTGCATTTAATAAAATAAAGATCACTCAGTGGTGCCGTGGGCAGCATGCAAGGTGATAGCCATATTTGCTTACTGTAAATACAAGAGAAAATCACACACAAACCGGCTGTAGTTTTGACAAGTATTAAGATCGCTCTTTACATCTGTACTTCTGTACCAAAGTGCAATTAGTTTTCCTCGCACAAGGATTTCTGTTTATCTTATTCTGCTTGATTACTTGAGCATAATCGCACCGTTTGCTTCATTGCTCCTGGTAGTAAGCTCCAGTTTAAAAAGGGGAGGATGAGTGTGTGTAAATATACAGAATTCTGCTGTAAGACTCTAATTTATGCATCTGGATGACAGCGTTTTCTTAATTTTTTTCCCTCTTTTACTCTTCCTTTCCACAAGGTTTGGTTCATGTACATCAGTTTCCTCGGCTTAATAGCTTGATCTGTGATGTGTCAGACACGAAGGACCTTGCTTTTAGATTAAAAAGGAAGCTGTTCACCATCGAGGTAAGAGAAACATTGTTTCACTATTTAGAACCCAAAAGGTGGAGCTAATCCCATCTCTTATGTTTCGTTTTGTGAAATACATAAAATATGCATCAGATGTTGTAAATTCATTTCACTCTGGTTTTGCTGTTCAGAACAGTTTTATAAAATACTGTAATATGCCTTCTAATTAAAAATGTCTCATTTGCTGCACTAAATCAGTCTGCTATAAATACTTTATTTTGGTTTAAAATGTACATAGAAAGTAGGCCACAACCTTCAATAACAAAGCATGACATGTTTCTAAGGATGTCAGGAGCATATTTAATTAAATGTTAATGACTTGCTCTTACTTGTGTTAGTGGGTGGGAAAGTAGCTACATGTTATTACTCCAGTAGAGGGATTTTAATGTATAATGTTGCCTAAAATTGTGTGTGGTATGGGGGATAAGTGTCCTTATCAGTATTCAGAAACCATTTTCTTTGCATTACTGGAATCACCTTTCACTCTTTTATGTCATTTTAAACACAGTATCATTTACACTAATGTCCTTAAGTAAATTTCCTACTAAATTTAAACTTTTTTCTGTGACCTTTATGCAGACAGTCCTGATAGAAGGCAGTAATACAAAAGATGTATTTCATTTTAATCTTGCTAAAGAGCAAATGAACATAGCACTATTAAGCAATTAGAGCTGATGTATTTATTAACCAAGTAATGCTTAGAGATGGAAGATGGCTTTCAGGGTGATGTGATAGTCATCGGTACAGTCTGGGCAAATTTTTTTTAACAAAGACATAAAACAGCCAAGCATCCCTGACAAACCATTTTGTTTAATCTCTTTTCAAATGAAAAGCTCTTAAGCAGACCACTTGTCTTAACTGCTTGAAACCATAAAAAGAGAGAATTGCCACCAATAAATTAGCATATTTTTTACTCCATCACCAAATGCTGGTCAATGTGGCTTGGCACTGCTTTGGTGTTTGGGACTTCACCCTTAAGTGACCACTTTGGCCCTTATTTGACCCTCTGCCCTTTTTAGCTGGCCACTTGATAAGGTAACTTAAGGGTTCTCTCTCTTCACTGCCCCCTCCCCTTCACAATTGCAAGTAGCCCTAACCTATAAATCATTGAAAGGGCCCTATCAAGTGACAAATTAAGGTGCCCTCCTCCTAATTAATGGTCATCAATGTCTTTAATTATCTAATCCTATTGAGAGTAGTTAATAGTTAATCAGACAGCCAGTTCTTCACGCAGGTCATCTCTGCGTGAGTGCTAGAAGTTTCTCAACTAGAGGTATCCTCTTCAGAAGCACTTAAAGGCAAATACATGAAGGAGGGCTTTTTTCCCAAAGACAATTCCTTTATAATGTTTGTCACTTTCCCAAGAATGCAGTTAGTGAAACAAGGCATTGTGAGGTATTAAAGCATTTTAACAACTGCTGTTGAGCAGTACAGTAGAAACAAAACCCTTAATAGTCTGTGTTTGGTTTTAAAATACAAATGTTCTCACTGTTTTCAAAGGTGCAGAGAGGCATGCACCCTCATTTCACAGCGCAGTAAATTCTCATTTATTGTAGCTATGAATTAGGATATTTGAGGGGTTTCTCATCGCTATGAATCCTGTCTCAGAATACAATTTTTTCTGTTGGACGAATTGGAGATTCTAATCTGTAATGTAACTTGGAAGGAAAGAAAACCCTTAGCAGGAGGCTCTGTAAAAAGAATTGAATTAGCCATGGGGCACTGGAAACAGGAGAGAAGTGGAACTCTTGAAACAACCTGTTGCCCTAGACATGCATAGATGACCCACTTGTATAATTTCTCCCTTCGTTGCTCGGGTGCAGCCCCCTTTGGATAACTTCAGGTTTTGTTAGAGATATGCTTTCTGTAAGCTGAACTGACACAAACTATCCCTTTTTGAACATGTTAGATCACTGTCCTACTGTGATCTTCCTGTACACGTTTCACTAATCTATAATACATATGTTTTTCTTCCTCATACTGTTAGGGAAAGCAGACTTCAGCTAGGCTGACTAGAGCAGTAAGGGCAATAAGAAAATGGGAGCAAGGGAGAACCGAATTATGAGAGGATGTGAATAAGGTCTTCTAAAATGGGTTTCTGGTTTCTACAGTTAGGATGTGATGCATCAGCAGTCAGTCAGCACTGGTTCTGGGGGTAGAAGCATAAGGCAGCACTACAGTGTGCATTACAAGCAACAGTATGCTTTATACAGAGTACAACTAAGTTTAGGACTTCTTCAGTATGTAGTTTAAGTATGAAATGAAAATGTATATTGAGTACCTTACAGGTCTTGCAAAGATTCTGCATACTTATATACACAATTTAGGACAAAAATACTGACATCTATTTGAAATGTGTCTTTAAAATCAAATTACATAAGAAAATCTAGAAACACAGAACCTGTGAATTTTGGCAAAATTTCTTCAAAAAGGGTTTTAATCACTAGACCTTTCTTTTTTTACAGTTTAAAACGAGCATGGGACATGGATTTTCTCATCTCTGGATTGCTCACCAGTTAAATAACTCTTTCTAGTTTGGCCCTCACAGGTGAAAAACCTTGAATGTCAAATCCTCTTTATTAGATTGCAGTTTTGTGGGAGGGACTCCACCTCTTTATAGCCTGCAGAATCGTCTAACTGCTTCAGTTTTCCTTGTGTTTTCTTGTCAAAATAAGATTGACTGAAATGTTTTCTAAAGAGATTTTTTTTTAAATTCAGGATGAAGATGGTTTTTTAATGAATATTTATGACTGCTCATTGTCCATTTATAAATTATGAAGCAGAGCCTTTCCAGGAAAACTTACATGTTTATCCTAAAAGGTGCAGTAGCTTTATCAAGCTTTCCCAAATCTTCACACATTAGTTACTAGCAATATACTCTTATATGCAGTATTATCAGAGATCTATCTTATGTGCATGCCACTTTAAAGGACACAATTTTGAAGTTAGCCTGTCTAATCCTATTTCTTCCCACTTTGGAATCTTAATTAGGAGGAGATAAAAACCATCATTTGACTAAATTATTGTCTTGAATCTGTAGCAAAAGGTATAATCCGCAATTGGGCCAATTAGTGTACCCCATAGTTAGCTATGCTGAGGCAGGATCTTGATTAGATCTGACACCAGCCTAGTTCCCACTGTTGTTTTGCCAGGTATGATGGTCAGACTTCAAAGGGCTTGAGGCATCAGCAGGGCAAGGTTTGGAGGCCAGCTTAGGTCCGGTCGTTAATCTCTCTGCTAAAACCACAGCAGCCCTCGCACAAAACAAGCTTACACGACACAATCATGCGGTATTAAAGTTTGGGTTGAGTCATGCCAATTTCCCTTTGATTTTCTGATGATTGACTAAAAGATGGCTACATGACTAGACACATACTGAAAGTTTACTGATTAGGTAAGTTCCCCAAATATTTGAAATATTTTTTGATTTCTCAGTTAAATGATATGACAACCCGTTCATCTTAGTGCGACTGTTCAGCAGAATTGTTCTTGAAGTGCTTTTTGCTTTCGTTGTAGCTCTGAATGTAACTTTTATCAACATTTGATAAATTTTGTAGGAACATTATGTTCATAGTTTTCTTTGATAGAACTTTATCTTGGTTGTTCCAAAGCCTCCTGTGTCAAGACCTAAGGAATCTGTGGTTAAATTTGGTTTTATCTCTGCTCCAAATTCTATGGAAACATTGTTTATCTTTCTTATTTAGGTACATTTAAAATTACTTGCCAAAAGAGCATTTTCCCTTAATTATTTTCCACCTCACCATCAAGTAAAGCACTGTTCTATGGCTGTGATTACATAAGTGTTCCTTTCTTTTGCAGTCTGATTTGTTCAAATATTGCAGTAACAGTGACATGTTTCCATTCTGAGAAAAGCCTAAGGCTGCTTTAGTATTATTCCAAATGATTGAAATTGCCATCTTGCTGACTTTCCCTTGGGCAGCTTAGGGCCTGTTTACTTTTGTATTTGTTTCACATGTTCCCTCTGAGTTTGGCTGGCAGGACATCATTACCTGGTTTGACAAGACAGTTGGAGAAGATTCATATTTGATTAACTCCCTTTGTTATTGTCTGGACAGCACAAACCTCTGAAATCATCTATTTAAAGTTAAAACTCCTGATACACTCAGATAAACACTTGCAAATAGGAAAGTTTGTGAGGGTGTTTTTTTTAATTCCCTAGTTTCGCTTAATTTGTAAGTCTTCAAGTAACAGTCAATTATTAGAAGTATAGAGACTAAGCTTTTTCCTACAAGTTTTTTTATTATAGTTTGCCTAATAAATAGTTGTTGTGCAAATACTTTTTTTTTGTCAATATACAAGTCACAGCAGCCAATATTTTTTTCTAATGGCTACAACACCTGTGCAGCCCACGATAAAATTCTTTAGAAGCCAGCTCAGTTTGAAGCCAAGTGTCATATACAATATAAAGAATTACCACACAGTAAAAAACAAGTTTCCAGAGCTTGAAGTACAAGTTCAGGAGTTTCTTTTCTGAGAGGTGTTTCCTAACAGGAGGGGAAGAAATTAGAGGAGTCCTGTGTCAGGAAAGGGGCTGGTTTCTCAGTGCCAGGCAGATGCAGTATGGTACTGTGGAGCATTCTATACTGCATTTTCCCCATGGTAATTGCCAGAGTAAAAGGTTATGTCTTTGGAAGGAAATACAACCACAAAAACCAGCAACTGAGTCTGTATAGAATTAAAAACAAACATATGATTCCAAAGGCATTCAAAAAATATCCTGTCTTCATCTAGCAGTAAAAGACTGTGAGAAAACTAATGATTGCCAAAATAAGAAATAATTGCAACTCCAGATATTCATGTCTGTTATGTGTCCAGTGTTGGTATTGGAAGATGACTAAAACTCTCTAAGATGGTGATGTAGGCCATTTAAAACAGGAAATATGGCTTAGGTAGCTTCCATCTGAAGTCTCTGTATTTCTGACTTTCTTTGTCTTCCTTTCAGTCTCTCTCTTTTCTTTGCTTATGTTAGACAGACTACACTGTGGTAAACTTCTTATTTGCAAAAGGGAAGTGCAAGAGGCCGCTGTTAGGGATTACTTAACCAAAACAGGTGGGTGAGACCAAGTCAGAGCTGATGTCTGCAGTGCTTCAGTGTGGTATCCACATAGCACAGGTTTGGTCCTAAGGGGCTCAGGAGATGGCAGCATCACTGAGTGCCAGAAATGGGCTCCTTCAAACATTTCCTAAGTAATTATTCGTCAGGAACAGGTATAGAAACTGTGTCTTAGGCTGTTTCTTCTGGAGGAACAAGTCAACCCTGTCACCAGCACATATGGGATCAGTATATATTTAAAATACACATCCATTCCATACCAACCTCTATACTGAAGTGAGAATTAGAAAGTGGCAATAAGAGCATCACTTCTTTTAGGTTTTTCCAAGAGAATTCGAGGCAGTCTTCATTATGGCTGACCCTAATCTTGATTATATTCTCAGATGTTTCTAAAGTTGAGTAAATTTGTAAATAAATGCATTTGAATTAGTGAACTATTTTTGGCCACTGTTAACAAAAAGAATCAGTGAGCCTGGGAGCTCGCAAAAGACAAAACACTGGTTTATTATAAATTTAGGTAAAGAGATAGTTCCATAGCACTCATTCAGTAAAATAAGGAAAATAAGCTAATATATGCTACAAGATGCATGTTGCAATGCTGATCTATATATCTTCATATATAGACAAAACAACTCTGTATTTTGAGATTGTGCACTGGTGCCCTTACAAGACTTGACCCTCTGTTAGAGCTTTACAACCTCAAAATGGAACCTTTTTTTACCAAGCCAGCACTTGTGACTGCCTGGCTGCCCAGGGCCTGGAGCATGGATGAAACTTCACAGGTATACCTGGTTCAGAGACGAGACAGAACTTTTCTGAAGTGTTACAGAAAGTGCATTTCTTCAATTTTCTCATCCCCATGTGTTTGAGAACACAATTACCCCTGGGGCTTGCATGGAAAACCTCTTTCTCCTCAGATGCATCATACCTGGCAAACTCTGGTACTGGATGTTCCACTCAAGCTGGGGGACTCCAAGCAGGGAATTCTTCATATAAAACTAAACTTTCCAACTGAGAGAGGTAAAACACTGGAACAAAATTCAGCTGAAATTTATACCAGTAAAACCAACTATGCATTGATTTTTCCTGTCCATTTTCCCTATGATATTAATAAAGACATTACCACTGCATTATTTAAAACTAGTTCAAAAGACAATAATTATAATACTAATAATTATATTATTAACATTTTCTTAATCTGAAATTAATAATACTGCAAAAAAGATTCTCCTGCAGAACTAATTCTGTCATAATACCAAGCTCCATTTTACATTATTTCATCTAGTAGCCAGTTCAGGTTCTCTTTACCTGGTATGGTGTACTTCACTGAATTGTTTTGTTAGATGCTGTCAAGCCAACCTACCATTGTTAAAGAAAATCAAACTAAATCATTTTGGCATGAGCCTTCCAGGAATAAGGCACAGAATATGAAGGGTTTGATGAAATCAAGGATTTGATTTCAATATTGTAAAAGACTGCCTGTCAAAAATGTATTACATTCTTTCAAACAATTTTGAATAAATATACGTGTTTAAAATTGTGACAGTACAATTTAGCTAAAGTTTTGGGAGAGTATTTTTAAATTATAATAACTTGAGGTGAAACAATACTTTGAGTACTCCTATTTGAAAAGAAAAACCCTCTGAATCTTAATGGTACACTGGACTGAAATCAAGTGATCAATTTTAGACAGTATATGGAATTTCGGGACACGTATCTTGTGCACATGTGGAAGAGTTCAATTTGAAAATATCACCTTCTTATTGTGTACTACTGTATAATGTAAATTAAATTATTAATTTTTTGTCTGTAGGCAAATATAGGAAGATACTGTTAACTCTTAGGTTTCATGGGAAGGAAGATTTGTAATATCCTGAAATTTATTTAAGAATTAGTTTTGTTTTATGGGTTGTATAACAGGGTAATGTTACACTGTTGTATTGGAATTGAATTGAATTGAATTGAATGAGAGTTCTATTCAATTTTTTAAAACTTTAACCCTTGTAATACAGTCCCTCTGCAGTTTCTTGTTAGTAAACAGAACTCTTTCAACAGAACTTAAACAAATAATTCTGGTGTTTAGAAACATTTATGCTGTGTGTTGTTGCAATGGAAGAACATGCACCACAAAGTCATTAATGCCATGAAAGGTCACTTGTGCATATTGTAATGGGCTGCTCATTCTCAGGATCTGTGCTAAGGGTCAGTGTTGCAGCATGAAAGGGTTTGGCCTGTTCAGTCTGTAAGTAAATTGGTCAACTTTTCCTGTATTTGCCAGACAAGTAAAGTAGTTGACATATTCCCACTTTCTAACTATTAGAAGACAGGTAGAATAAGGACATCTTTTGTAAAAATGTTGGTTGATAAAGATTAAAAAACTCTTTCTCTACAAGGATTATATTATTCACTGAAGCAGTAGTATTTTTTAGACAAAGGTCTGTGGGCATGAGTTAGAAAGATATTGATGATGAGTCTTTAAGAAGCAAAAAGAGTTAAGCCCCGTATTTCTTGTAGTTCTCAGCAGGAACTGAGTGCCACTTCCATTAAAAGCTCTTTAAAGTATCACAAGTGTTAATAAATTTAGGATATTTTATAGTTGTATAAAGTTCTCATTTTACAAAGAATAACAAATTCTATCAGGCCATGGTAAAACATGGTAAAACAGATCTCTGTTTTTCTGTATCCCTGTAAGTGCAGGAAAATAAAAAGGAAAGCTGAGAGGAAGTCAGATTTTCTCACCCACAGGTCTACATTGTACCCAAACCTTACTGACACTCACTGAAGTTGAGGGCTCTTAGTGAAAGGAGTGAGAGTAGGAGGATTTCACGTGTCCGTGTGCAAGATGTGCTTCCATCTGGGTCTCCTTGTCTCAGTACTGTTTGTTATGGTTTTGGTTATTGATCTTCAGGTAGGAAGTGATTCAAAGTACTCCCTGAACTGGGAAACTGGAAGATAGCCCCATCTAATACTTGTAAAGAGTTAAAATGGCATTTTGTAGGTAAACAGAACAATGCTGCCAAACATTTGCCATGACTAGTAATAAACAAATTTCAAATGTTTTATTGTAACTTTGGAAATTCAAGATTAAGTGTTAACATTTCCAGTCTTTTGAAAATATTAATGGTTTTGGATGAACGTAAATCTATAAGGAAACCACAAATTTATAGTTTCTTTAAATTTTTCACCTGTACAGAAATTGTTCCATACCATTTTTCTGATCTATTTATTTTACTGTTTCACAAAAAATATTACCCTTTATTGAACTGTTAACATATAGGAACTTGGGTTTTTAAATTATTTTCATTGAGAGCAAACTAGTCTTATTATTCTTAGTCTGAAGGACTTAATGAAAGTGCCAAAAGGGGACAGGAGGAAAAAAATATACATACACTGCAAAGTACTGTAGCTGAAGAAAAAATGTTCCATAATCATTGTGCAAATACTACTTTTGCTTTGGCTAAATTATGGGGTATTATTTGCAACTAAATTCCAGGGTACATTTTATTCTTTTATTTCTGGCCAAGAGAATTGTGCAAAAAGTAGATTATCGTAAGGAAAATGGGTGAGGACCACAGTGCCTAAGGTGTAAGTAAAGTTAGGTTTTGGTCATGCTGTCTTTACTGCTCTCTTTGTCACAGTTGTTTTAGTTGTGTGGTTTTGATTTTTTTTTAGTTTGATTTTTCTTCATTATATTTCATGTGATTCTCAAAGGATTCTGTATTATACATACAGATAATGTAATTTAAAGTTTCTTATTGGATGTGGAAAGCCAATAGCTTTTGAAATATCAAGTGAAACTGTCTCCTAGAAGAAAATCATTATTATAATATATTATTATTATTATTATTGCAGTTAAAGTGGTGTTTCTGGCCTGCTTAACCCTGACACCATATTAGCCCCTTTCAGAATGAGCGCTATTACCAATTAACGGTTCTGCTTCCTCCTTCCTTCTGAAGAAAGTAAGCAATAATTGTATAGTGTACAATAATTAAAGCTTGTTATTGATGTCCATAAATATATAAATAAATAAAGGGAATTTGGGTGCCAACTTATACCAGTCATAGGCTGCTTGACTGAAAGCAGCTGGTAGCACTTGCTGGAAATGGTTCACTTTAAATGCCTCATTTCAGGTATTTAAGGTTTGAAAAAACTGTATTTTTAAGCTCATGGAAATACGGTCTACGGACTCTTCATCTACTTTTTTCCTGTTTGAAGTTCGTTGTAGCACAAATTACTCAAGAATTCACCCTGATGTTCGTAAGTTCAGGTTTACAAAACAGTTGCTAAATGGACTTAGGTTTTTTTCTCATATTAAACCAGTAATCTTTGAGTAGTGTCTGCTTAAGTCTTGTTGAAAAGTAAAAGCAGAAAATAAAGAAAACCAACCAGTTTACTACTTCTAAGTGGGAGGATGTGAGCATTGCTACACGGGAGAAATCCACTTCATCTTGCATCTAAAACAGCGCTTGCTATTCTCAAAATAACCTTGCTGCTCAACAGTTAAAGTTTGAAGATCTTTAGTAATCTTTGCTAAGGCACTGTACACGGACTTTTTCTGGGAAAGACAGGCTTTGTGTGACCCACATGCGAACGTTTGAGGTGGAGGATTTGGCCATGAATAGCTGAGGGGATTTCTTGAGGGGATTTCTGAAGTCTCTGTGATACACCCACAGTATCTGTTGGGCATTTGAATATTGGTGTGTTTGTGAGCAAAACATTTCCCATGATTGGTGAGGAGCTGTTCAGTGACCTGCCTCAGCTGGGCTGGCTCCAGACTTTGCAGCTGGAGCAGGGAGGAACTGTGCAGTTTGCAGATACACTTGGGGTCTGTGAGTGTTTGTTTTCAGTCAAGGATTGCACTGGTCCAGGGTAGCTCAGGTTTTGGACATTCACCCTTAGCTGCTTTTATTTATGAGCCAACACACAAGTAGATGAACAGGAGCTGACCAAGGCAAGTCTGCCTGTAGGTGTAGCCCCAGCTTGTACCCATCTGGGTACAGTGTGTGATGTTAATAGAATAAGCACATCCCCGGCCACTGGAGGTGCCAGATGTTACAACTGAGCAGCGTTTTCTTTCGGGCTCTCTATTATGTGCAGTTATCCATTGGTTTCATCTCTTCTCTCATTGATCTATTCAAGACTTAGTAATGTATTGCTTAATCAATAAACACTATAGTCTCTGGAGATAGATGTGTCTCTTGCCTGCAATCTAAAGCCCCTGAAAGCAGCACCATAAACACTTCTCACCTTTTGGTGCAAAGCTTTGTAATTCTGGGCAGGTTACAGGTTTCCTGTACTGCCTCAAATGTGCTTTCACAAACCTTTTTCTACCAGAAAGTGGTGTGGCAGGAGTTGCATCAGCTTATTTTTTTTGCTATAATGAAGGGGAAAATGGTTCTCCTTCTAGGATGAGTATTTATTAAGAGATACAACCCAGTATGTAATTTCTAATTCTCGTTGCTGTTAAAAAAAAAAAAAAAGAACTAATAAGAAGGAAATCTAGTATTTGTATTTAGATCTGATCCTCAATAGTAGCATAGCCATGGGCTGTTTATGCTTGGTCTACATCATCTAGACTAAAAATAGCCTTCCTGTCATTTTATTGGCAGAGTTTTAGCTACTCCTTTAATTCTGTTTAAAAATGGATAGAGAGAAAGGCAGCATAAATATTGAATGTGTGCAGATATTTCAGTAAGTAACTAAAAGGAGATTTCTGATGCTTTGAAGAGCTCTATAATTAAATGGAATTCGTATGTTGTTTAAAGAGGCATTTCTTAAATTAATATAATCTTTAAATGTATTATGTTAATTTTTGTATTTGTATCATTAAAGTACCTACTTTTAAATAGCCCTGTATTGAAATATATTTGTTTTATTACTGCCCTGTTTAAGTTTTATTCTTTTTAGGTTTCTTTTACATTTTGATATTACTGGTGAGATATTTCATTTCTCATTAGTTAAATGGGAAGCCACATTATTTCTAATTTTTCTATTAATAAAGTGAGTTTTTGCAGAATAAGAAGACAAGTCACTATTGCCTGCTAAAATCCTCAGCAACAGCCTGAAAATTTCAGGCTTATTATGTTATGGTTTTTGAAAACCTGTGGAAACAAGGAAAGAACTGGCTTTTTTGTGTTCTGCCTGTCCTACAAAAACATGGGGTACTTTAGGAACCTTCAAGGCCACAGTTACGGAAAAGACAGTTTTGAGGTGGAGGTGCATCTGTGTTGATTTTTTATTGATCTGAAAATGGCATTATGACTTTGAAAAAGCCGTGAAAATTAGATTCAGGTTACCGAAATGTCCCTAAACCTACAAAGGAGACTTTTTACTGTGTCAGTACAGTAAAAAGGCTCTAAGGTAGAAACGTTACAGTGAAAGGATTTTATCAGTGGATTACCTGTAATCTCTATCTAAGAAGCACTTTTTCCTCTGTCTGAACTAAAATTCTATTTGTGCCATGGTCTTTTCTACTTCTGCTTCTCCTTTTTTGTTCGTCCACACCCTGGTGTGTATTTGCATCCTGTAGGACAATATTGTCCTGCACATTCAGTGCAGTTGTCTGTGCTCACACAAATAGGAATAACTGGAATACTTTCTAGCAGCTTCTTTGATTTTCATTATTTTTTGTTTCTCAGGTTTTCATCCTGAAATTTTGTTGTTACTTTACAAATTGATCCAAAAAATCAGCACTTATTGCGGTCAGATGCGTTTGAAAGTAACTTATGTTAACTGCTGCTTTTATGGAAGGGTGGTGGTGGTGTTACAAATGAGAAGATGAAAAGGGAAGCAATGAATATTGTAGTTTTTACATTAGGCATCCAAAGTAAAGTAAATAGTTCAATGCATCTGTTGCAAATGCATAGCACTGATAGAGGGGGGATATCAGTTTGCAGAAGTCATAATCAAAACAGAGTATTTACTACTGGAGTATTTTTATGCATACAGTCTAGACTTCTGGTAAAAATATCTATAAATGAAGTAGAATTTGTACAAAGCCAGGCATAGTCCCTTAGTGATTGTTTTTATTGTGAGCAGTATCACTGTTTCTATGACATTATTAGTATTCAAACTATGTTATGAGCAGTTTATAACTTTTTTTTTAAAAGAGGAAGTATGGTTCCATACAAAATTACATTTGTAAAAGATTTAATGTTCCCAACATAAAAAAATATTGTTAAATCACTTTCTATCTTGAAAAATCAAACCAGCTATTCTTGTTTCAAGTTTCATCTAATATATTGTTCCGTATGGTTGTATGATAAACACATTATTCCTTGAACAGGAATTAAGAGTAAAGCTGCCAGGAAGGGGTTTTGTTGTCAGAGTAGTTCCCGCCTCATGTTTTGTAAGAGATTTCATGGTCCTATTGTAAAGAGTGGATGATTTAAAACGTGTTCCCAAGATAAACTTTCCCATTGTCATTAATGAGAATGGATAATACTGAGTGACAAGTGCATTAGGAATGACACAGAAAGAGCTGTTAGATTTGTCAGAGCGTATCACTTCAGGCAATGAAACTTGAGGACATTCTCTTTTAGCAATTTTTTGCTATTTATTTAGAGAACCAAGGATTGTGATTGCTCACACAGGTGGATTCCACTGTTTAGTTCATTAAATATTTAGGTACCTTTGGAAAAGTAAAGGTGATAAATATGAGCATTATACTCCACTGTGAGGGGCACAAGTGGTTGCTTTGCTTACAAGTAATTCTGCAAAACTAATACACCTTTTACTTGTTTTTAAAAAGTTTATTTGGTAGATAATTTTCTAATTTGCAGTATTCCTTCTGAATGGGAGTATTTGAAGTTATATAATAAGAAATGCTCTGAACTGTCATAGTGAAGCTTCTGGGATAAAGAAGCCTAAAATTAGGACACTATACATGTAATTTACATTGACTTAAAAATTGTATTTCTCCATAGAGCAAGACTTTTTAAATATTTATCTCTGAATAATTAATAATGTATGACTTTTTCTGGTGTTTAAAATCCTTCCAAACTACAACATGCCTATCAGTTTCCATTTTGAACATGCAATTGGTCACTTTTTCGCCTTGATTCATCTTGCCTGGCTGCCAACCAAATTTTGCCTCTGTGTACCTTCTTGACACTAATAATGACTGAGTTTCTGTTCGTTTGCGTGCAAGATTTCCCAAGCGGCAGTTTGGGGCTGGGATAAACTATCTATCATGATTGCGTACAACTAATCTGCCTCAACCAAACCACCCAATGATTGAAATTGCATTTGACAATTCACCTCTCCTTGGCGTGCCTGAGGTGAACATAGCTACAGACCATCCCCGGAAGGGCATAGCAGCTCCTCCATATGTTGGGGAGGATCCTTTTATTTGTGTCAGGAGACTTTTAGCCAAGCATGTATAGGCAGAGATTATTTTTTTCCCTAGACTTCCTTGTTTGCGGATGCGGGGCTGCTGCTTTCTCCTAACCAAAGCATTTTGGTTTCGTGAAGCATTTTGTGATCTTTGTTTCATCAAAACTCTTTCTTTGAGGTGAACCAGGGCAACATTGGATGTATAGGAGATAAAAATTCAAGAGGGATTTGAAACAGAAATTACTGGTTTTTAGAACATTACGGTATTATTAGACCAGTAGTGCTGGTCAAACATCAGACAAAGTACCTGTTACTCTGTTGACCATTACCAAAACTTACACCCGCTTGGAGCATTTGGATTACACAGAGCCTGAGAAAGAATGAAAAAGCAAAATCATCTGTCATAGAAGAAATCTTTTAATTTTTTTCCAAATCGTAAATTTATTCATGTTGTGTATAGTTACTGGTTTAAAAACCTGTCTGTACAAATATGATCTGACAAAACAGACCTTTTATTTCTGGGTAAGGTTATTCAAATTATCTTCAGAATAAAAAACTTGCTAGGATTCCTTTTTGCTAAGTATTGTCCTTTTTGTATGAGTTCACTTTTATCATAATATTTTAAGTAGCAGCCTGTGTCAAGAGTGCTGCTTTTCATTAGTGATGTGTATCACTAATTCTTCATCAGATATAATTAATTTTTCAAATGCAAGATTTCTGAATTGTTAGAGTAATAAAATTCTTTGTAGTTTTCTTCTATAGTTTCCATAGTTAAAAGATGCACTGTTTGGATAAATAGGTTCCTTCCAACTCAAGATATTCTATGATTCTGTGATAATGCAGTTAGAAAACACTGAAGAATTGCACTCTGAGATATGTTTTGGTTTCTCACTGGTTTGTGTAACAGCATGTTTTTGCTGTTATTTTTGTATTTTAACAGAAGTACAAAGATCCCAGGGCAAATCATCCTTTCAAATAAGTACAGCCCATTCCTGTTGCTGAAAAGGGGAGTGGCAGTGGCACACTCATAAAGGCATGACTATCAGCCTAATTTTCTGTCTCACACAAGTCATACTTTTCTCCTTAAAACTGAAATACATTTTTTAAAGTAGTTTCATTCAGCAGATTAAGTTCAAACTGAATTAGCAATCTTTTGAAATGCTTGACAGCTGAATGTTGTACATATATATATTTTAGTTGTGGAGAGGAAGCTAAATAATATGGGTGTCATGCTTTCTGCAGCATTTCCAGCCAACAAGTGCAGAAGAATCAGCACCCTTTTGAATATATAAATCATTAATCTTAGTAACCAGCTGCTCTGAAGGCAGGAAAGAATAACTCAGCCACACAGCCATGCTCAGTTCACTTGTTACACTAGCAGTATACTAAATCTACCCATAATTTATGTCCTGCTTTCCATATTTGTTCATTTATTTGTTTTAATTGATTTTGTTCTGATTCTTTTTCTTTTCAGTGTGTCTCTGTGGCACAACACAGTGCCCTGTGTAGGTGCTGGTTGCTCTAAACCAGCTGTCTTGGGGACAGAGAGCAGTGTCACCATCTCAGAGCCCAAGCAGAGCACCCACCTACCCACAGCTGTTTGCATCTTATTGCCTTGACATGTTCCACTCATTTGGGGTAGCTGTTTGGTTTCTGGATGGTTCCAGAACACTTTTTTTGTTTCCTTTGGTATTAACCATGACTTCTTAAAAAATAACTTCTTAAATTCTTCGTCTGGATTTGAGATTTTCTTGTGTGTTCTCTCCTGTGTGACATCAAAGCTTTAGGCTATGACTTGGCATAATGACCTTCCTCATGTATAATAGTTCTTGTCCACATCAGAATGAACATTTGTCATACAAAAATGAGATCTTTCTCAAGACTCTGCTATTGCATATTAAATACAATACTGGTTTTTTTTTGTCTATAAAGCAATATTAAAGGGGTTTGGACAGGGCAGATGTGTTCCATCCTGTTACCACTGCACTGTCGAAGGAATTAAGGGAGAGGGATTTGAATTGTTGGGGTCTGCAAATTCATCAACAGTTAAAAGTAAATGAAAAATATTATATCATTTTTAAGATAACCAGCAATCTTTTAAAAATATTCAACACATAGATTTTTTAATGATTTTGTCAATCTAATTGTACACTGAAATTTATTACTGTTGTCTTCTCACACCCAGTTATGCCCTTATCACCAACTAGTTCTAACCTTAGGATCTCTAAATGTACTTATGTGCAATGCCATTGAACATTACATTTTAGGGTGAAAATGCAGTTATTTGTAAATCTGGTGTGTAATTCAAGAAAGGCTTCCTCATCAATTTCCATACCTACAGTGTGGTGGTTCATAACACCTTTGTTATTATAGAAGTAATAAGAGATCATTACAGTGCCTTTGTATTACAGAAGCATAACTTTTAAATCTTATTGAAATTATTTCTTTCAGAGACTGAAACCAGAAGAGACTTTAAAACTTCTTCCCAAAAATAGTAGTTTTATAAAAGACAATAAGTAATGCTCTCTATTTCATTGATAAAGCTTTAAGCATCATCAATCCTTTCAAAAACACTTCATAAACCACACATAAATGCAATTCCTGACATATGGCAGATGTTTGGAAAGTGTCAATTCAGACTTTCAATTGACGAAAGACCTTACGTCTTCATCAAAAGAGCTACTGGAAAACACTTAATTAGCAACATTCTTACTACAGGTTTTAATGTTGGGATGTACTTTCCATACAGTTTCAAACTCTGTAAAAATGGAGTAAATATAACTGAATGTAAAGGGCTAAATCAGGCCACATGGGCAGCAGTTGGGATGTGTATCTGTTATATAATGCTATTTATCTCTTTGAACTGTGATCACTGCTTTTTGACTGATGTTCCCATTCATCCCATATTCCTCTTCACCTCCCGCCTTCCTCATCTTTGTTTTAAAAACCATGATAGGAAGATCTTCCTCTTCTTGGAGACTGGACTAGATCCTCTCCAGAAGTCCCTTCCAACCCAAAGCATTCCATGATTCTGTGATTCCAACAAAGACACCAAATATTGGAATGCCTTCAGCAGCTGGATTAGTGCCTTAGCTTCTTTACTGCTGCACTTGATTAGTAACAAAACTCTTGGCTAGCTATTAATATGAACTCATTAACAAAAGAAAGCCTGATAGTCAGTCTTATGTCCTAGAGATTCAAAGGAGGATTCTCTGTCCTCTGGGATGGAAGTTCAGCTGACAAGCAGAACTTCAAATCAAGCTGCTTCAAATGCTGTGGGCACTGCCACTGACTCTTTTCTGAATTCCTTGGCAACAGAGAGTCCTTGTGACTTAATAGCGTTGATTTGCCAAAAGAAATGCAATCTCTGGTTGGAAAACTACTGTTTGATGAATTGTTTCATTCAGCTACACAGTTGGTGAAAGTTCCACATAACATTAAAAATTCTAAGCTTATACTTAGATGTCTTTGATTCTTCACAGAGCCCACGAAGACAAAGACACAAAAAAGCTTTTGCACAGACTGAAACCTGTTCCTCATGAATATTCAAAGAACTGGCTTCAATCACACGGAACAGAAAAAACATATCAATCCAACCACTTTTATTGATACTACTAGTGATTCAGGTGTTTCATCATGCTGCCTTTCCTCCTTTCAGCACAAGTCCGTGAACAATTTCTTATTTCTGGATTGTTCACCTTCAGTCTTGTGCTGCTTTAACACTTATTTTGGAGATAGGTCTACTTAGTACCATCAAACCTTGCTGCGGACTGTGTAAAACAGATGACTTACGGACACTGTCACCATTACTTACTCAGTTTGTTTTGTCTTTCTGCTGTTACACAGTGCCCGTGTCCTGGAATGTTTAGGCAGCCTGGCTCCATAAAACTGCTTCAGAAGAACACAAACCCATTGTCAGTGAGAGTCAGGAAACACCTAAGAGACAAGGAGTCTTCCTGTGAAGGTCTCTCTGTCCACAACAAGAAAGTATGTTGGTCCACCTTGAATTTATGGTTCATTGGCAAGTTCAGATCCAGAATGATGATTCTATTATCTCTGTCCTCATTTTTAAAGAGTATATTTGCTGTCTTTTGATACACAGGACATCTGCTTCTATGTGTCATCAGAGACACATCCATTCCATAGTGAGTCAAGACTATTGTTGTTGGACTTGTCATAGTTCCAGAAGTTTTTCCCAATGTACTGGCAAGTGGCAATTGTTCATTTGAATTAGCATACGTCCTTCTCAGGACACAAAAGGCTGATTGACGAGGAACAATCAAGATACTGCCTGTCATGCTGCAGCTTGGGCTGTGCAGGAGACCTTAGACTCAAGGGTGAACAGTCAAGGTGTGCTCTCTGATGTCTGGGCTCTCAAATGTATTAGAGCAAGGATGGACAAAGTTGTCATAAGACCATGCCTTCACCAAGATAGGTTTCAGACTGGGAGCATGGGTAGTTGAGGGTCTGGCTTTCCATTCTGTCATTCCATCAAAACATACCAGGCAGTACACAGTGCACAGTAAATGACAGCAGGTACCAGGTGTGCAAACCTAGTTTCATGTACTCAGGCAGTTCCATTCTAAAAGCAGTTACTGGCATTTTTGAAGCTCTGTTGTTCAGTCAAAGACACACACATGGAATATACTGGGTGTTTCTATTTAATGTAGAGCCGGTGAGCTCTGGATGGGGACACTGCCTGTGAAGTGGTGGTCTGCTGAATGCCACAGTCTGCAGGACCTGGACTGGGGTGTTTCATAAAAGCAAAAGGGCTATGAGCCACTTGGCTGAATAGAGGTCACAAGAAAAACAGCTGGTTGCAGATCTCTGTCCCCATTTGCTCCATCTTTCTTGCAGAAAGGTTCAGGGTTTTGGTATCCCAGCCATGGCAGGCTCCAAATAACAGCACAAATGATGAACACATCTCACTGCTAAAGTACTCCCTTTTTTCCTTTGCAATGAAGTTCCTTCTCATCAGTTGGAAAGGTGATCTGCTCCTCTGTTGAATGAACCAGGTTCAGTTGTTCTCCAAAGTCTATCATCAAACCCTACATGCCTTAGCTGGACAAAATCTTGCTCCTGATGTAACTCTTTCAGTTTCTCTCTCTCTCCCTTTCTTATAAAATGCCATTTACTTTAGACTACCTCCTCCTCCAGCACCCCCTCAGGAACCTTCAATCTTTTTCTTTTATATGGTTGCCTTCTTCATCTTTGCCAAGTTCTGCAACAATCAAAAACTTCTTATGCAACTGAGATGTACAGGAAGAGGAAAAACCCTTGCATTTTCTCCTGTTTCTTTTGCAAAGAGAGGAAGAAAAGGGAAATAAAGTCAAGATCAGGAGAGAAAGATGGAGAAGAGTTCTACAAGTTGTGTCATTTGACCCTGTTTGCTACTACAGGTGAGACAGTGCAAAGAAAATTAATTGTACTGTGGAGAGAGTTACACACACACATACACACACCCTGACCCTACCTCCAGTTCTTTGGCTGCATCAAGAATAATATTTTACAGCTTCACTAGGAGGAGGCTGGGAGAGCTTTTCAAGCTAACAGTGCCAGTCCTTACCTTCTTAAGCAGACAAAAGTCAGTGACTTGCTGTGTTAGGATTTCATCAACATAGCCTAAGTCTTAGATTGGTTCAGCATGTATTTTCTATGAGGGAAGAGGTTTTGATAGAAGAGGAAATTTTTGAAAGATTCTGATTTAGACATTTTGTGAATTTTCATATGCAAAGCATCCTGAACCTAAGAAGAGAAAACAAGAAGTCGATTTCACAGATAGAGAGTAAATACACTTCTGTTTAAGATATTGAAAGTGATGTTAAATTGCAAGGACCTTGAAAATTGAGATAGGTGGTTTGTGTTTATGTCAGCAGTAAAAAAATGGGAAAATGGAGGGCTAGAATGACATCGGTGTTCCTAAGCAAAGCACTCGACTAGAAAAATAATCTTTGCAGTAATGTTTAGAATATGTCTGGATTCATCAAGATGATAAAGAAAAAGATTGCAGAGAGATAATTTAGGTCTTGGCAATGGAAACAAAATACACAGACCAAGAAGTAAAGTTACCTATTGGGGTGTTCTATGGGAAGAAATATTGCTTTCTTTTTCATTTTTATGATGCTATTTAACTTTTGAGAAATGAACTGTCACAATCTGAGTTTACAGTGTCTAAGTACTAGTGTTACATTATTGTGAGCTATCATATTATCTCTTTAATTAAATCACAGCCAGTTTTATATGTCATGGATCTGTTCAGGGATTTTTGATGCTTCCATTTCTTGTTTTGGTTTCTTGTTTTGACTATCAGCTTTGAGCTGTTGAAATCTATGCAAGAATACTGCATCTACCCTGACTGTTAATGTAAATTTGATTGAGGTCTCATCTGATTTGGAAGTACAGTTTTCATGAAGAATGTTTTCCCAAACGCACAACAGCCAGTGTCAGCTGGATCTATGTGTCCTGGTAGCCATAACATAAATTACTCATAAAAAGCAAGTGACATAAACAAGCAATGCAGTTGATTTGTGTCTTGATTGGACTATAAATAACACTTGAAGTATATGATGTCAGAGCCCTGTGGAGCAAATGATATAAGAGCTAGCAGGAATATCAGACTGAGCCCTGAAGAATTCCACACAGCTGCCTGTACCAAGTGGCAGAGGATTGCATTACCAGGCTGAAGTTCATCTTGGGCATGGATTCCAAGGTATTCTAGTTCAGCACTGTGGATCAGCCTGTTCCTCTGGACTTCTGCCTTTAGAGGAGCTGTGTTCTGACTGTACGCAGTTTCCACACAGTCATTCACTCTCTTTGGTAGCTTGCATGAGCACTTTCATGCTCAGCTTTGTCTGAAACTCAGATAAAGGCAGAAAGTTGTCTAGAGTGTGACATTTGTCATTGCGCCATGCAGTGGGTGGGAGCAGCTAAGTCACTAAAGGTTCTTTTGGGTGAAAAGGTTTCTCGGCTGTACTAGTTTTTCCTCTAATCTGTAGAGCATAAATTTAGTGAGAGATAACAGCGTAAGAAATTAAAGGGATCTGGGCTGACATTGTTGAGGTATGGAAGAAAAGAGAAAGGAAAAATAAGGGGTTTGGTGATTTGTAGTAAAGAGTTGAGGACAGAAGAAAACACAACACAGAGAAAGAAAGTGAGGACATGGGCAACAATAAATTAGGTCTTCAACTAAGGTTATTAACTCTATAATAGGTTTTTAATTTTTTTTTTTTGACAGTGACAAGGACAGTTTTTAGGTCACCCTTGCCTAGCAGAAAGGCAGTGATTGTAATTCATTGAAGACAAGGTGGGTGGTATTTTTAAGATGATGCAAATAGCCATAACATTTGAGGATGCTTGTTCTGCTCAGATGTCTTGGTTTGTCTAGTAAATTTGTCCAGATTTGTCAGATCTGTAGAAAAAACAAAGTGCTGTCTCAGTGGTTTCAAATTAATTTGTGCTTGCGACTGGGATTTAACAGTTCCTTTGAAGCAATTATTATTTTAGTACAAGTGTATATGAGATGCTACCTGTCAATGTGTACCTGGGGAATCCTCAGTATGCAGATCACTGACCTGATAAACTGAAGCAGCTCCAAGGGAGTTGTTATGGTCTGTCGCATCAATGAGTATTTAGGAACTCTTTAATATGTGGATTATTAGGACAGTAAAAACGTCTGCAGCCCATTGTGTCAGTGCAGCTGTTCCACATGAGTGTTATTGCACAGCCTCACAAAATGTTGTAGAAAAGAAGTTGACTAAGCTTATGTAGTAGCCATGGTTTTGCATTAAACAAGTGGACTTTTGTAACCTTTTCCTGAAAAAAAGAAGCTCAGGCATTAATGCTCATACTAAACTAGTTTAGTTTGGAGCCTGCATTCATAAAATTTGCCATTTTTCAATTACACATCAAGTGAACAAGAAATTCCCATATTGAATTCTGTGCTGATTCCTTCCCTATTTTTTTTATCTGCAGTGTAGGAAGTAAACAGCAAAAGTAACAGAAATTCTCCCATTCAGAACTGTCTACCCCAAGAACAGGCCAGGAATAAATTATCCCATAAATAACCCATATTTTTAATGGTTTTCTAAGGTAAAGCAAATTTGCTACCTCCATGATCAGATCCATGTATGAAGTTGGATTCTTCATATTGATCTCAGAAGTATCAGAGATTTAGGTTAGATTATGTCTTGATTTTTTTCTTCTTTGAATTATCTTCTATAATTGAAGAGAGATTTCTGACTTTCCTAAAATAAGATTCTAATCATATGGGCAGGAGTAAAAATGCTGTTAGTTAGACCTTTGTAACTTGTTATTGAAATGCAGAAATTGAAGTTAAGTTGTGTGAGAAATTTATACAGGAAAATATTCATGATATTCACAAAGTCTTGCTTTATCATCTTGTGTGCATCTTCACTAAATCAGATAAACTTTATTTATTTGGTTTATCTTTTGTTTATTCATTCATCTTATCAGCTTGCTAGCATAGTTAAAAACAATTTTTGGTTTTTTGGAGCAGCATTTCAGAAACTGTTAAAAATGCTGAAATATAGTAAAAATTTGTATTACTCAGGAATAACTTTGCTTTTTGTTTGACACAAATTCATTTTTGAGTGGTGCATCAAGGAAATCAGTTTCAGAGGTCAGACAGGCTTCTTGTCAGGATGTGCTCCCGTTTGGTATCAGTCACTGTTGTAAATTAAGAAGTTTAGCTGATTCAATGTTTTACTGTAATATTGCTATTTATTAAAATTTTGTATACCTAAGAAGAAATACATAATAAGGTAATGTAGATGACGAAGCTGCAAGTGTGTAATGAATACTGTGAATATGGAATGTAGGTCCAAAGTTCTTCATTTCTAAAGAGCTATTGCAGTTTTTGCCTGGATTTTTTTCTCTAGATAATTAATATGAGAAAATGCTGAACTTAAGCGGAAAAAATTTAAATGGTGTTTACTTTCCTGTGTATTTACATCTAAAGGGATGTTGTATAGATGAAGCATGAAATTGCGGGTTTTGATGTCAGAATTTTAAACATGATTTTTCCATTTGTCAAAACCTGAAATAAAAATGCGGTTTTCACGTACATGGCCTAAAACTGCTGAGAAGCTGTTGGGTTTGTAGTGGTCCCTCTACTGCTCCATGTCTGTCACAGGGGAAAGTGTGGGACACAAGGAGTACACATTCGTGCTCGTACTCTTGGAAGAAACCCACTCTAAACATCCTCAAGGAGTCTGTACATTGTTCCCAGGTGTTCAAATCACATCTTAAGCCTAATGTTTTAACTGAACAATAGAGAGAGAAAATAATGTGCCTTTCTTACAATACTTTTAAAAACAAAATCTGATTCCATCTGTTGTCATTCTTTGTACAGTCATCCAGAGTAGTTCAATCTATTTTCCAGTCAAATTAACACTAAAATAATTATGCAACTGCAGATTTAGTTTTATAACTGCCAACAGTGGCTGGATTTGGGAGCTTTTTCCCCAGTTTGTTAATAAATTAAATTTGAATTTTGCCCTTTCTGAATTCAGATTTGAGAGGCTGAAGATGTGGCGATAGCATTTTAAGGACTAAATGCTAATTTTTTCCTCTTAAACTGAGGCAAGTTATTAAAAGCAAAGGCTTATTAGGAAGCGTTGTCAGCATAAGTTTACACCTTTGATCTACAGTGAGGTTCTCAAAGTTTCTGACATTACATTTCTTATTTGAAAAAATATTCTGTTATGTCTATTACTGACACTCTTAGAAAAATAAGTGTCATGGTAACTGCCAAATTAAAAAATAATAGATGGAAAGTAGGGACAATGAAGTATTAGTAAAAATAACAAGTTACTCAGTCTGCTGGAATGATATGAAATTATCACATTAAGCACATTATCAGGATAAAAAATGAGCAATCTGTATACATTACAAAAAAAATTTATTAATTTCATTAAGCAGAACAGATTCAGAACTTTTTGAGAGTCAGTTTATAATTAGCAGTTTCTTGTGGACTTGATATTTAAATGAAAATTACTTACATTTGCATTGTTATGTCAATGACAGTGATAAAATTTACTTAGAAGAGGTTAATCAATGTTCACAATGAAATTCATACAAAAATGCATTTCACTGTATGTTGTATATTCAGTGTATATTCAGTGGGACAGAAAACCTAGACTTTGTATTTTTTTGTAGTTTTCTGTCTTTTCAAAAGATTTGAGTAACTTTGTTTATAAATTGAATGAATTTTTTAGTAATTTGAACCTCAGTTTCACTCTTCTATCAAAAAGGAAAATACAGATCCCACAATCAAATTACAGCTAGAACTTGTAAATCAAAGATTTGAAATTTACTCTCAGAAAACTTATCTATTGCAAAATAGGAAATAACAGTTAAGAAAACAATTCCTTTGCTGGTTTATAGCAGATATTAATAATTTTTTAATGTGATTACCCATTAAAGCATACTGATTCTCTGAATGGTCTAAAAAAGATTGGTTTATGTTTTTACTCAGATCATTTTTAACCAAAATGCAGAGTAAAACCAGATGGATGAAGCCATTATTTGTAATAGCACTGAAAACAGCAAATGTTTCAGGATATGCATGCAGGAAATTTTTGTCAATATTATGCCACATATGAATAATTCATTACTGAAACAGTGCTACACTTTATAAATAAATAGCCATCTGCAGAATCATATGCCATAATCCTACAAATGCTGACACCAATGAGCAATGTTTTACATGTCACTAGCTCAGCAGTACTGTTCTCATGTTAGTTCTAATTTAGAAAGAGTCTGTAGGCTAATCAGCAACTTCTTCAGGCCTGAATTCAGGATATTTAGAGTAAAAGTAACATCAGTTGTTATATCTGCCAGGTGCCAATGATTGCTGTCACTTGTTCTACCCAAGAAACTGGAAAGAATGAGGAGATTTGCCATCAAAGGAGATGTTAAAATAGTATATTAACATTTGTGGTCACTTCTGTTTTGATTTCTGGTCCTTGGGATGTTAAAGTTCTTTGAAGTGTTCAATGTTAGAGCAAATAGTGGTGTGGGCTTTGTTTCAGTTCCTGCTGTTTGATGGTCACTCCCTGTGGTGGTTCGTGCCTGTGGCCCACAGGTAACCAGGCCATGACTAGGTATTGATTCAAAAGAAAAGGCAAAAATATTCTGGCCATCTGCCATGGAAAATGCAATTTTGGATACTGCTGTCCCAAGCAAGTGTGGCAGGATTGCACGGCTGAATGTAGCCAATTTTCAGCAAGAGCATCGATAGGTTTATTTTGGCTTGAAGTGACAATATTTCCAGGTTAAGTGAATTTCCTCTTTAAATAAAATCACTTTGGTTACTTTTCTGTTGGACCTTTAATTAGGCTGTGCCCAGAACCTGAACTGTATGGGAGACTGAGTGGTACTCCCAGAGACTGCGATTTACGGCTTTCTGTGCCTTAATGATGCTGTGGCTGTTATGGCATGTGGTCTCACATAACTACAGAGCTGCAGCAGCGAGTTACAAGTGCCCTGCAAGTTCACACAACTTTATCTCACTACTATTTTTTGGTCTTTGTCCTGGGGAAGGAGGAAGAAACATTCATTACAACTGCAGATGGTCCTGCCTCAGGGGTGAGGGGGACAGCATATACAGGCATGGTCATTATTTTACCCTCACTTTCCTTACATTTCCTTTAACTCAAGTAATGATTTTGTGTCCTGATGCAAAATGGTCATTTTTCATAACACAAATTTCAAAAATAGACTAGATCAGAATTTTAATGGTTTCCATTACTGCTGAAAGATTTCTTGGTCTTTTCCAGATATTCACCCATTTTGCCTTAATTTAGCTTTCGTGCTGATTTCTCATGAGGTGGTTATCACAAAACTGATCTTTCAATTAACTTTCCAGTATTTAAGGTCTGTGTCTGACAAATGATCGTGGTGATAACACATTGTCAGTCAACTTAATGCATTAACTGTTTCAGAATAATGTGCACAAATAACATGAGAAGAAGTGCTCCTCTGGTTGGTTCTGAATATGTCCATTCAAGCTCCAGGGAATCACAGTTGATATCTGTGACAGCCTTTCTCCTATTCCTTCCCACCCATCTTCTTTGTACCTTTGATCATGGGGTATCTTTTCCCCAGAAAGTTCAGGGAATGTTCTTTTGAGACCACCACATAGCTTCTTTCCGTCTGGCAGGGAGCAGGCTTTATAACAGTTCCTGTCCAACAAGGGACCCTTGGACTCTTCTCTAAATTAATGATGCTTTGTGAGAAATGCTGCTTGAAGCTCCCATAATGCAAATGCTCATGGGGAGAGGAATTCAAGGGAGAAAAGGATAAGGTACCACTTTTATGGCTTCTGCAGGGCATGCGATGACAGCAGCAATATGGATTGTGTTATGACTAAGGGGTAAAATCTCTCTGGATAACATTTGTCTAGGTTTTCATGGAGTGCAGTTTGGTAGATAACATGCCTTGAGAGCGAACCATTACAGGTAATTAATCTTTCTTTCTTCTATTTGTTAAACACCGTGCATTATAGCTTTGAAAACCGTTGAGAGTTGTTTCTACTGAGAAATGAAAACTGTTAAACAGGTAATGATTTGAGGGACAACTTTGTCATTCTCACATGGATACTTGATCCATAGGCTGTTCTGTATAGCAGCAAAACTACCATTTATGCAAATGAGGTGAAACAGCCTTTACGTGAGTTGCAGTTGCAGATCAGAGGTCTTGGACTCATTTGTGATTGCATCTATATGAAAGCCTTAACATTTGAAATGAAGTCCAAATATGAACCTGTTATTTGATAACTGCACTTCGCCCGTTGAATGTTGCTCTGTAAAGCAAGATGACAAAACATCTAAATAATGTGTGTGTTTCAAGATGCCTTCATTTCTGTTTGTGTAAGTGCAAAAATATATTTGTGTAATGTGTAATAAGGATTTTAATAAATGCTTGAAAATGGATTTCTTAATATGCTCATTATGTTTCTGAGCCTGCTAATTCTTTAAGGAAATGAAGAAAAAATAATGAAATTATGTTACACAGTTACTTAATTTTTTTTATCTCCGATACTACTCTGGTAATTAATGTCTGGTTTATGCAAACTAGCCGATATCTCTTACTGGACACATTACTGTCAAGAAATATTACTTGCCTTAATTATCAGTAATGAAGCAGGGATAAGCTGCTCACTTAGATATAATATATCTAATGACCTTTTCAGCTAAAGGTTATGATGAAAGGTATCAGTTTCACAAATTATGCCTCATTCAGTTTCTGGCCTTTGTCTAGATTAATGTTTGGAGGATGAGTTTTAAAGTCAGACATAAATAGTGTTTGGTGTTTAAAATTGATTTAGTGTCTTGCTTTTAGTACATCATTTTCTCTCTTATAAATTACACCAAGCCTCATTTTTATCTTCATGTTTTATTATGAAAGCCAATAGTTAAGCCTAGTCTTGTCTTATTAACTACTGCTGTATATTTTGACAATAGTAACTGGCAGAGGAAACCTCAAATAAGCATTTTAATATGGAGGCATATAATGATTTTTAAAAAGCTTTTTTTCAGTTATGTTTGTTTTAAAAGCTTTTTAATCAAAGCTTTTCTTCCCTAATTCTGAACATATATAATTTTAAAAATACAGTCTTTCCAAAGTGTTATTTTTGTTTGAGTCCACAACCTAGATGTGATTCAGATTTTTTTGGCTGATTCAGCAGTGACATCAAGAATTAATCTAATAGTTCATTTACTGAAGGATGAAACAGCTCAGTGATGTTCAGGAAATTTTTAAATTCCAGTATACATGAGTACCTTATAGTAATAAGTTACATCTCCTCTTGTTACTAATTCTGTAGGACTTCAGTGATATTGTGGTGCTTCTGCATCCAGCATAGTTGGTCTTGGGTATTTGAATGTAATTTAGGGAGCAGTCCAGATAAAGGATCATTTATATCTATACTGATATATGAAAGGAAGGTGTAGCAGTCACACATAGCTCTGTGTGCCTTATTTACCATTCAGAACTGCACATAATGAGCAGAATGTCCATGGATCCATTTAAGCATCAACTTCTATTCCTACAGGCAGCGTTTCGGTTGGCTCCAGAATATTCTGTAGAGCTCTCCTAAATAACTAAACACATAGAATTAGTTAGGGTGGATGTTTCTTAGCTCACATCTCAGTCTTCAGTCTTCAGTGTCCAGTCCTTGGTCTTCTGACATACAAGACTGGAAGTGACAGAGTCTTCAAAGACTCCAGACTTCTGGTTCCCTTGGAAGAGTGCAGCTCCTGTGTTGAGTGGGATGTAGGGACAACTGCATCTTACCTTCCTCATGGTAAAACTGTTATGCTGCTCTGTTCTCAGCCTGCCTCCATGTCTTCAATACCATGGGGGAGTCATAAAACATTGACTTTTAACAGAACCCTCTTCAGTTTGACTTGTTAGAAATAAACCTGCCAATAATACAGGCATTTGCTCAGATCCACAGTGTGATTTCAAGCAAAATAAAGCCCACAGACCTCAGGCTAAACTGAGAAGAGGGAGGACAAAGCCAATTGTTCTTTAGAAAGCCTGGGAGATATTAAATTAGTTGGTGTAGCAGGAATTAATCAGCTGATCCTGATTCTACTTGCGTCAACCAAAGAAAAGATTAAGGGCCTGATGCAGAAGGCAGCAGCCCTGTTCTTGCCATGAACGTGTTTTTTAAGATAGCTCAGCCCCCAGCCTGGACTGGGTACAATCTGCTGCTATTTCATTGAGATTCCATTGCTCTTCGACATGGAGAATAGGAATATTTCCCCTTTTCATAGTGTTCATTCCAGAGGTTTTGACAAACTGCTTTCCTTTTCACAGGAAAGAGGGAATATGATGAGTGCTCATCCAAGGAATGTGTTACTCTTTTTCCATGTCATAATAGTAGAATCTAAGTGTGACTGCTTTTAAAATTGACTTTTTTTCTATTTATTTTAAAGATTCTATCTAATTGGCCACTTGGTTGGTTTTTTGGGGTTTTTTTACTTTTTTAGTGTGTCACATTTTTTCAAAAATGTTTAGCCTAGTATGAGAACAACAAATTTATGTTTGATTTTCACTTCAAACTGTTTGATACAGATTTTTTCAGACACAACCTGGATATTAGATACACTGAAAAACTTCACTCTATTAGAAAAAACCACCCTTTGGACCATGACATTTCTTGAAATGATGTTAAGTAAGTAAACAGTAAACAATGTGGTTATTAGGAAGACATCAGCAGTAAATGTAAATCAAATCATATTCTTTTCTGTCAAACACTGTTTTATGGTGTTAACAAACAATGAAGAGAGGAATTAAAGTATAGCTACAACAAATTTAAGTGTTCTCAATAGTGCGTCAAGATGATTTTAAATCATTCATATAAACTAAAAGAACACTTAAATATGTTCAAATCCAAAGCATTTTTTTTAAAACAGTGCAAACAGAATGGGAAGAAGCAGATGTAGGAAAAAATCCCCAATTTATCAAGTGGAATAAATTGAAAAATTGTTGGAGACACTGGATAAACTTAAAAAGTGGTGGCTTAATTATTAAGTGGATATATACTTAGCGAGAGAGTGGGAAAATATCAAATGCATCTAATAATGTGAAATAATGGAATAAGTAAAACAAAACACCTCTAATAATATATTGAAGCCATTTCTCTCAGTTCCTTCCACTTCTTCACTAATACCTACTTCATTCAGCTGTTTTTCACATTCTTGCATCAGCTGCTGTATGTTTTTACCCCTTCTCACCTCTTCTTAAACTGTATCATTGCCAAAATGCACAAATATATAATCAATAAATTCAGTGATCATAATTTAAAGTGGGTGGCATGAACATTCAGGGGTGAGGAACTAAACTTCCTTATGTGCTTGTGGATCCAAAAAACTCACATAAAATTTCTCTCCCAGTCTTCATGGAGGATTCACTTTACTAGTCCTTTTTTTCCAGGTATCTGTAATATAAATAAATATTTTGCATTTTATGTTCTGAGTTCCTTGGACAGGTTTTCCAGTAGAATATGACATTAAATGGCTTGGACCAATTGGCTTGAAAAGTTGTATGTGTATATTCTAATCCCTGCTGCAAAGTAAGGCCTCGTTAATTGATCTCCATGTGGATTTAAAAACCAAAGTCCATTAGGCTGGACTCTGACTCACTCCCTGAAAAATACCTGCAAAACATTTTCCATTTGATTTTTGGTTAATTGAAAAACAACTCACTTCCCCTGAGCAGTCCCATATTCCAGGTACAATTTATCTGTCTCTAACTCACAATGCCTCTGATTAAAAACAGTCAAAATACATGGAGATAGGGAGGGAGTGTTCACTCTGTAATCTTCCCTTCAGCATGAATTGCAGAGAAATGACTGGGAATTCCTGTGTGGAAATGGCTTTTGGAGCTTTCTCAAGATGAACCTCATGGAACCTGATCAGGCACAAATGCAGGCTCCAGGAAACTCTTCCTCTGCAAAACCCTGGCTGTGCAAGTGCAGAGCAGAGCAGGGAGAGCCTGAAAGCCTTCACTGTGGTACAATCCCTAAGGTACCAGTGCTGCCCCTGGCATGATGGTTTCCTCCAGTCCAGCCCCAGCGTGGTGGCCACAGTGGAGGGTACATGGTCGACCCCAAAAACCAAATGAGAGATTCCCCACAAAACCTGGCCTTAAAGGTAAAAGTCACAGTGGTTCTCTCTCAGCTGGCCTCCATCTACTCCACTGCCTGTGCACCCAGAATTAACCACAGAACTACTGCTGATGGTGAATTTAATTTAAATGTAAATCTAGATTAATCCCAGATTTAATCCCATGTTCAAAATGTTGCACATTACATACATCCTGCTTTTATAATAACAACCTGGGACCTAGATCTGTAATCTTGCTCCAGAAAAACTTGTTTGCAAGATTAGTGGACTATTGAGTAGTCTATAGGACTACATAATTGAGAAGTTCAGCGTTTTACTGTTGAATAATAACTTTACGTGGCTTCTTCTTTAACTGTCACTTTTGTTTACTTTTAAATAGAAAAAAAATTGTGTAATGAGAGTAACAGTATGCACCCCAAAGAAGAAAACATTAAATTAAAATATCACTGATACTGTGAATCTCAGAGCATTTTTAATTTCATTATTACTTCACAATAGTAAGATACTGTGAAATATTGCATGTCACTAGCTACTTTTATTGTATTTTAACCTATATTTTACTTTAAAGCACTATCTTGCATACTCAGATCATTAGTTAACTTACATATATCATGGTAAAAGTTCATATTTTAAAAATTTGCTGTTATAGTGAGCATAGATAGGGCAAGGTCTGCTTGGTTTAATACTAAGAAAAAAAGGCTGGTAATGATGAATTATGAGATGGCAAAATACATGTAAGATGAAATTTTAAAAGAAGTTTAAGTAACAGAAGTGAGTTCAGTAAGGACTTCATATTCTACTTCATGTCAGAAAAGGAACTGTTGAAATATGTTTACACTGACTGCATGTTTGAGCAGATTTCAGGATCAGTAAAGCATTGCTATAATACAGTGAAAGTATAAACTTTAAAGTGGTTTAAGATTTAAATGGGAAATAGCATTATTTCTAGGAAGGGATGATACAATTTGAAATTGAATGAAAAAAATACAATGGATGAGGTAAGTGATGTTAGGGGAAACTGATGGCTTTCAGGAAAAAATTAATCTAGAACAAGGTATTGGAAACAGAGTAATGCAAATAAAGCAGTTATATAAATGGAAGAAGTTTTCCAATTAGTACCAGAAGATAATGGTGATAATTTTGTTCGATATCTTTCCATTCCTGGAAATGTATTATTACATACTAGTACATTTATGTTCTGAGTTCCTTGGACAGGTTTTTCAGTAGAATATGACATTAATTGGCTTGGACCAACTGGCTTGAAGAGTTGTGTGTACAGACAAACATAAATGTACTAGTATGTTATGTACTATTACTTGAAAATATTAAAGAATATTGGGGAAAGAGGTTGTTTTGATTGCTTGTGTAGAGGTTTGTATTTCTTTACAGTTAAAAAGAGGAATTGAAAATTTCTTCAAAAACCAGTAAAGTCCTCCAGTAGAAATTTTACATTAGTGCCTTGGCTTCGTTTAGTGGTAGTTTTCTGAAAACTCTGACAGAGGGTAAAAAAGTCTGGCCTGCTTAAACTCTCAAGATATACAGTGTGCAACTTTTATTTAGGCTTGCCTTCAAAAGTTAAGTAAGTTTGGGGTTTCCAGGCTCTCTTTTTCTCTCTTAACCATATGGGGTGGGTGTCAGTCTCTTCTCCCAAGTAAAAAGTGACAGAAGACACAGCTTCAAGTTGCACTGGGGGAATTAGATTTGATATTAGGAAAAATTTCTTCACCAAAACAGTTACCAAGCATTGGAACAGGATTTCCAATCAAGTGGTTGAATCAGCATCCCTGGAGGTATTTAAAACATATCCACGTGGCACTTGGGAATGTGGTTAGTGGTGGACTTGGCAGTGCTGAGTTAATGGTTGCACTCAGGGATCTTGAAGGTCTTTTCCAACCTTAACAATTCTAGGATTCTTTAAAGATCAGGAAAAACAAAACTTTTCAGTATGTCTTTGAGATGTATTTATTATGTTCCTCACTGTACAGGGGGATGCTATTTTGTGTTCTACTGTCCTTGTTTCCTTAGTCATCTCTGGTTTTATTAAACAGTGGTGGTATCACATAAATTTGATCTGTAATCACAGGGAAGTCACAAATGCTGATATGTAGCCTGAACCAGTAAGCCAAAAAAAAAGCTCTCTGCATTCTTTGACTCTTCATTCTCCATCCAGTTTTGGAGGGACTGTGTTTGGGAAGAAGTTATGTGCAGGTCAGCAGAAGTTGCCTCCAGTGAAGAATGTGCAGCAAGTCTGCCTATTCTGTCATTTGCCACAGAGTGATGGGCTTGGCAAATCTTTGTCTGAAAACTGGTCCTTTCCATTTATCCGGCTGAATGCTTTGTATTTCATCAGCACATTGGGATTCAAACATTCTGCCTGTGTGTTTGTCCATCTCAGGATGTCAGTCTTTCTGGCTGGTGCCAATTAATTTAACCCCTGAGGTGGCAAATGAACTGATTTTCCTTTCAATAATTTCCACCTAGTTTTCTAGGAAGATTCCCATTTGGGATTTTTGATTGTTTATTTTTGTAATAGAAGATACATGAAAATACACAAAATGTGTCTGGACTTCAAAGGCAGAGTGTGATGAAAGGCCATGCATCCTGAATCAGTACTCTTTAGGGATGTATCCAGTTCAACTGGACATTGCTTAGTTTATAGCAATATAATGATCTTGTCCCAAAACTATTTCCATTCTGAATAGACACAGAGCTGAGAGAGAGAGCTTACAATGGTGGAGAGACAAATAGTGGTGAAACAAAGTTTTTCCAGAGTTAGTTTTTGCAGAGCTGAGAACTAAACCAGGAACTTCCCAGGCTTATTCCCCGGTTAGACTTGCTATGTCTTAATTTCTTTATAGGGAAAAAAATTCTTTGCTTCCTTCTGCACTCTGTATACCTAAAGTTTCCCAACAGCAGTTGTATATTATATATTGATGTCAAAACTCTTGAAATTGTGCAAGAGCCCAAAAAAATTGTAACTAGGCTGAACTGCTAAGCCATAATTCCATAAATCTAAAAATGCCTGTAGAAGCAGCTCTATATTCCTTGGTGGGACTCATCCTTTAAATTAGCATCTAAACCCCTTCAATTTGGCCTCAATTGAAAGTGTATTTACACATGAGCTACAAAAATTATCTTTTAATTGATTTTTCCTTATGTATTTTGTGAACAATGTGGAGAAATACATGTGGAACTGATTTTTTAGTAAAAGGATTTCTAAATACTTTTTTCCTTCCAAAATTATACTGTATTACTTGAATTACTAAAATGAAAGTGTGCTTCACTAGTGCCATATTAATGATACCTTTATGACTACATGTACTTAAAAATATAAGTTGGAAAGGGTATTGGTTAAATATTTTAAACAAGCCTTTATAATATCGTTCAAGCTATGTCAAGTACAACTTTTATTTTAAAAGATTTCGTTGGAATTTAGTCTTTGAAAATATTAATAAAAGCTTACAGCAGGTAGGCTATAAAATAACACTGTATGCTGTCTATTTAGTTTCTGGTTGAAAAAGCACAGCAGTACTTTAGTTCATTACCTTTGAAAAAAACAGTAACAAGATAATACAGCTGCCTCTGATTAAGATGTAAATTCTTTCTAATTAGAATGTAAATTCTTACATTTAAATGAAGACATCAATTGTCAGGATGCCATATGATATCTTATTCCACCTTGCCTGAATGAAGCCCTCACTGTTCATCTATGGCACTAAAATAGTTTTGCAATCCCTTTGTTCTCTGATTCTTGTAATATTCTCTCTTCATGTTCCCTTTACACATTGCTTTTGTTTGTTTTCCCCCTGCATCTGATATTGTTGTGTCTTGGGATTTTGCAGAAATTTGGAATGAAAATTGAGTTCAGTCAGTGCCAGTATTTGCTTGTGCCTCAATTACTTCTGCTGAATTTTCCTCAATGCAAATCAGGCAGGTTGCATAAAGTGGTGCATGTATTTGAAATAATTAATTTTCCGTAAAATGATGGATCAAGTCCAATCAACCTTCATGAAATCCAAATAAAAGAATAGAGAATTAGAAATTAATTAACATTTTGTGTTGCTAATACTTTATTATGCAGTCTAGACTATAAATAATAAGTTTTATTTTTGAGCATAACTTTTTATTATGAACTGTTGATGATAACCTTTGACATAATTATCTTGTTAATATATATTAGTATATTAACCTAAATTTAATGTCATGGAAGTCATTGTAAATTAATAACATTTTAAAATAGAAAATAACAAGATACAGAGAGTTTAAGAATTGACCCATTAATTAATTTTGCATATAAAGCTCTTCTGCAGAGTTAAGGCAATATGTGTCTACCAATTGATTTTAAAATGTTTAATTTCATTGTTTGATTAAACCAGCCCATAATACTAAATCTTGTCTGAGAACAAGACAGGTTTTTTTTTTCCTGAAAACTTGGTTTTAGTCAAATACATGTGTAGAAGAAGTTTACATTCTTCTTACAAACACATGCCTTCTGTTACTACTCCAATTTATTCTTCTTTTCCCCATTTATGAGCTTTATTACTTTTTAGCATGTATTTTTAATGGAATATTTCATGCCAATAAGATTCTCTGCTTATGAGACTTGGTCGTAGAGGTAGTGACACCATTTTGGTAAAGTGACCAAATCTTTACATAAATTGCAAAAAGTTTTTTTGATCTGTCATAATTACATATGAATGTGTGGTAAAAATAATATTCATAATGCCTTTATGCACAGAAAGTTATAATTATGACCAAATTGTCACTAGTAATAACAGTTTATATGATGATTCCAGTTCAACTGATATGTCTCTATCACAGTTTTACTTAACATGCTAATTTGAGAACAGTTTAAAAAGTTCTCATAACAATAGTTGTATTTTCTCACCAAACAGTGCTTACCATAAAGTCTTTCACTGAAAGTATTGCACTGGTTTTTTGCAACTGAATTGTAGCAGCTGTCACTTTATTATCAACCGGGAAAACTGTGCTTGTTTGTTAGGAGGGAGTCATAAAAGAGACTATAATGTTGGAGTTTTTTTAAGTTCTAGCAAGCAGGACTCAATATGTTAGAAAAATATGACTTATTGATCACAAACATGTTATTTGCTTATCTAAGTCCTTTAATACACCTGTAATAATCTTACCAAAACAGGAAGTTAAATACAGTCTTTCAAATCTTTTTTACTCAGTGTGGAGCTATGGAATATTATTATAACTTCAAACTGTAAGTCCAAGTATAGCACTTCTTCCCCTTGGAACTGCAAAACAGGCACAAAAGGCGATTATTCCTGAGGAAGCCCCAGTCACGTAAAGGTTCGATCAGCGTACACACAGGTGGTGGTGTGTCAGTGAGGAGCTGAAGTGGGCATTAAATTATTTGTAGGATGAGGCCTTATTACTTATGCATATAACTCTTGCTATTCACTGGAGTTGGGATATCTTATGCATAATATCAAATGGTCAAGTGTTCTGAAGTATAATATAACTTTGGGTGTTGCAGGTGATCTTGACAGTTTTATCAAAAGACGTATTAAAAATTAGAGTTTTTAAGTAACATCAAAATAGGCTGCATAGTGTACTGTCCAGTGTCAATCTCAGTTCTGACATTTAAGAGAAAACTGGTGAAATACAAAAGTACTTTATGTGGAGAGCTCACTCTGAAATTCTGGAGGACTGTGCCCTCCTCATATGTACCTTAGAAGAGAATTTTCATAAACATGAGCCTCTACCATTATGAAGCTTTTTTTTCTCTTTATATTCCTTTTTAAAAAATTTACTTGTACTAAAAACTGATGCATTTTATTAAAGGAAATAACATGCCATGATCCTGAACAGTTATTCAGTTATTTCAGCTGGGGCTTATCAACAGCAGCTAAGTATTAAGAAACTCCCCTGTGTTTACTGTGTTGCAGAGAAAACATCATTCTGGGGTGTGGGGTGGTTATATTTCTCTCTGTGTGTACATATATATACATATATATGTATATGTGACCATATATATGTGTTCTAGGATGCTTTGGGTGCTGTATTACTATTTATACTATTCCAAACAGATAGTGGATTAGTGTCATGTTTCATAGTATATTTAATAACTCTCTTAGTGGGTGAAGAGGAAATAACTCTGAGCAGTTCATCCTGGATATTGAAGTGGAAGGAAGTAAGAAACTTTTCATCCAATTAGATTAACATCTAAAAAACATGATATAGATAACACAGTAATAAAAATAAATTTGTGTACTCAAACATTTTCATATGTAAAATGAGCTGAATGATAGCAGAAACTGAGCAGATTCTTGCCTTTGAGGGGTTTATTTAGAGAAATAACAGTATATTTTACAAAAATTTTCCCTCTGTTGCTTTCTTTCCTCAAAATACCTTCTAGTTTACCTACAAAACAAAGAATGTTACCAATCATCTTCACCCTTGCATTTTTAATATTATACTGTATTTCTGAATGAGAGGAGTAGCCAGTGAAAAACAGGTCTTTCAAACAATCAAATTCTTCACTTTAAGGCTTTCTTTAACCACTTGATCTGTACCCAACCCTAATGCCTTTGGTTTGGAGTACACAATAAGATGATTGTTGTAAACTTCATTTTCTGAAACACAGTGATTTGCTCTGTATCTCTTCCTCCTTAAATTTGTATTTCTCTTCTACTTTATTCTGTACTTTACTCAGATATTTTTCTCTAGAAAAAAAAAAATAGTCTCCCATTGCATTTATCAGTCTGAACAATTGACAATTTCTCATTTGTCACAGACACTGCAAATCACATGTCTAGAGCTTTCTTTGCAGTCCAAGTCTCTATTAGTTCTTTTTTTGTGAAAGAAATCCAAGACCCTCCTGTTGCCTCCTGAGAGAGTCTACTGCTGCGTCAAAAAGACTGTTTGAAGTGTGAGCTTAATAAGTTTGTAGAAGTAATCTTATTTATATCCTGCCATTGGCTGGTTTTCACCTTCAGTAAGTTTTAGAATTGATCTATCTTTTGTGGCTAGTTACAGTTTGCTGATATGTGAATTTTCTGATGAATCAAGTATCAGCTGCAATTACAGTCTGCACTGAACAGCTCAGGAGGGTGTGCCAGCAGAGGAGGTGAATTCCATTCTGAGTCAGGCTCATGTCTCACTCTCTGATGGTGTCTCTCACAGAACATCTTCCTCAGTTCTGCTGGAAACTCATATCAGTTACTGTCCTTACTCTGGACATTTCCTCCTCATGTGAGATTTTTAGCTATTCCTAACATGGGAGAGTGTAGCTGTGTAACAGTAGCTGTGGAGCTGAGTTTGCAATGGTGCCCTTGCCGAGGGAAAGGATCCTCTCTTTTTTCGTTATTAATTTTTAATATATTGCATTCATAGGGCCATCTTCTATCTTTTACATTACTCAGCAGCATCAAAGTCATCTTCAGCATTTAACACTGTATTAAACCCTGATTTATTTCTGCAAAAGTCCAGCAAGCTAGTTCAAATTTATATGTAAATCTAATCAGACTGGTTTTTTGTCTCTTGGTGCTATTTCGCCACCACTTGAATTGGGAAGCGTGGAAAGCTGAAGTGCTATTGCAGTCAATTTTTAGAACACAGGCTATACTTGGGGTTGAATGTCAGCCTATGTGTAGGTAATGTTATAGGTTCAGGGGCTTCTTCTGAATTTTGAAATTTTTAAGTACTCCATGAAGCAGTTTGACTTGTCTGCACCAAGTAACAGTGAGGCAAACTGCCAGAGTTTATTGTACTAATAATTTGTCTCTACAGTTGGTGAGGAAACAAAGACTTTCTGCCATATTAATGGGGAAACATCTGCCCTTTTAAAGAGAGAAGTCTGATTAAATAAAAGAGAATAACTTATATTGTCAGGATAACTCATATGGTCAGTGTGGAGAAGGAGTGTGGAATAATTACTGGGAAATTATAGTCATGTGTGGGGTTTCTGTGACATTTTTGGTCTTCTGTTAATCTGTCCAGTCTTGGTCAAAATGTCAGCACAGACACAGATAAGAAGCTATGTTTGAACTCTCAGTATAAGCTAGACCTACCAAAGATATTTGAAATATTCAAAACTAAACAATTTAAAAAATTATTTACTGTGATCTTATTATGAGCAGGATTCCCATTACAAAATGCTGAATACCTTTTCTTCCTCAACAGTCATGAGAAGAAAACCTTTTCCTTCACATACTGTATTATGCATGACAAAATGAATTAAATGCATGTTTATGATAATTGTGTTATTCATTTTACTTAGCAGTGGAGAGGTGATGGAATGAGAAACAAATATTTTGAATAGATGTTTTCATAGAGTAAATGAAAGCAGTATTGAGTGTATGAATAAGTCATGGTAAAAACAGTTCAGACACTTATTTTGGATGTACACAGCATTATTTTGCCTAATATGTACATTAGGTATGGCTTTTGCTTATATTATGCTCTGAATATGCCATCAAAAAGCCTTCTTCTGAATAAACTTGCTTAAATTATGGATACAAGCACCCAGCATATTTTAAAATATTTTAAAAGTATGCAGAGTGCAAGTGACATTGAATAACACTTCTTATGCATCTATTAATTCAATTTGCTTTATTCATTTTTAAAAGTTGAGAGATGGCTTCAAAATGGTGTATAATAATGTTCAGTATAAATCGGTAAGATAGGCAGAGGCTTTGTTTTTCATTTTGTTGGTGGTTTCTGACTCATATCTTAGAAGAGGGAGCCACTTTAGTAATGCAGCTTCTACCAAATGTGGATATCCATCATCAATTTCCCCACTACTGTCAATCAGGCTGAGCCCATCAGACTGAATTATTGCTATAAAATAAAAGCAGCTTTATAATTGAAAATAGAGAGTTTTCTTGCTAAATGCTGACCTCTGTGCAAATGTGTGCAGCCTGATTTGAAGACCAGTTTGCTAGAGAACTGTGGTACTTCGTGAACTTTAATATGAACCATGTTTTTAACCATGTAATTGTATTAATTCAAAAGTCTGCAAAGCCTGAAGATAAAAGCTTTTCTCATCAGGTTGATGGTAGTTTGTTACAAATAATCAGATGTTCAGTATTTGAAGTACAAGCAAAATAAATCATTTTGTACAAGAGGATTATGGTTACCAGTTACCAGAAATTAAAGATTGATCTAAAATCATAGTTCCAAGTAGTTTATACACAGAAGTTTTTAGCATTCGGATATGGAGATGCTTGATTCCTAATATTAATTAAAAAGATGGTTGAGATCCCTAAGTGATTTGGTTTAAAAAGATATAAAGCCATCGAAATATGCAAGAAAGTGATTGCATTATAGTAGAGTTGGCTATAAATCACATTTTCGCACTCATCTGTAATTTGTAGTCGTCCAGCTCTGGGTGACGTTGAGAAAATAATGTCCGATTATTTTCAAGGTCCAAGTGAAAAAAGTGATTCCCTACACCTCATTCTGTCTCCCTCATCCTGTGGGGTTATCAGTTGACTTCTTGTCAGAAATGGGTGCCAGTCCTCCCACTCAGATGAGCAAGAGATGAGTCCCTTTTTACAGGTATCCCCTTAAATTTCTGCTTCATAATAAATAAGGCATGAAGTGCTTCTTAGATATTACATCTTCACACCAAATTTCAGAGCTCTGTATTTAAAAATTCAAATCCATTTTAGTGCTCTAGCTGATAAACCTTTATTCATTCAAAAGACCTCTCACAACTGGTTTTACCCTTGACATGAAATAATGGCATGATAAAATGACTTAAAAGCAATCTGGGCCATTAAACTTTAGCCATTTCCATTAGTGCATTATAGATACGGACTGCATTTGTTGTTCTGTACATTTTTGGGTTGTGTTTATGGAATTAGAAGAAAACTTTCTAGTCTTTCATTTCCACAGCAGTCTGAGATGTTTTAATTGCTTTACTTGATTTGTTCTGTTGGGGTTCTCCACTGCTCCAGCCATTTAAGCAGTCTGAGACCATTTGTCTGTAATGTGACATAGAAGAAAAGAAGAGTAAGGTATCTTTTTTCCTAGTTCAGAGATCAGCCAAAACAGAATGGGGTTGTAGAATTATTTTTGTCCAATCATTTGTTATAAATTCAGATAAATAATTACCTACCTGTGAATGTGAAAGCTACAGAGATAGTTAATTACCAATAGCATGTTTTGCCCCTTTGTATGGGAAATACAGTATAAATATATATATGTATATATACTGCTGAATGAACTTAGGTAGTATTAATTATATATTCAAAACAAAATTAAAATTTCTTTCACATAAATGTTTTGTGTTTTGATCCTGGGTGAATCTTAACACAAGAGATGATCATGCAGATATACATAGTCAATTTAAAAGCTGACAGAATAATTCATGCATGTATGAGTTACCATATAATATAAAAACCTCAATGAAACTCTCTTTTTTATGACCCACCTATATATGCTGAATTACTGATCTGTAATAATTTTGCTGCTGCATAGTAAATAGCTACCATAGAAACCTCATAGTGCTGTGGAAGAGCATCCTCTCAGATCTAAGCCAAAAACATACTTTCAGTTACAAATAATTGAAGGTAATTTAATAAAAAGTTTGGAAAAAGCAGTAAAGTTCATCCATTTATTTATTCTTTTAGAGGTTTTTCTTAGTGTCCACTGCAGTACTAAAGTGATGTTAAGTACATGTTTTGCATTGCAGCTGTCTTTGTTGTTGTATTGCTTTAACATATAGAAGGCATTAATTATAGTCCAGAAGTCCAGCTGAGAGCATCCCACTAGGCAGGAAAAGGGAGATGCCATTTTTGGAACTGAGCACCAGTAATCTGAGAAGTGCTAAAAGGTGTGTTCTTAGCAATCCGTTAAGTATTTTCTCACCTTCCCACATGCATTAAATTTCAGTTGTTACCTTGCTGTGGATGTCTGTTACAGTAAGCATTAAAGTTAATGATTGTTCTTGAAAATGGAGCTTTTTCCATTCATGGAAGCTATTTTTCCCTCAAAAAATTGAGGCTGGTGAAGGCAGACACCTCAGGCAAAGCCACCTGAACCAAAATGCTGATCCAGAATATTTTTCACAGATGCCACAGACACTCTTCATGAATCTGTATTTGTCAACTTTTCTATTTCTTGACTATTTCTGGGACTAGTCAGCATCTAATATGAAATGTGTGTTACATTTTGAAGATGAAATATTTCTTTCACTGTGTTTTAGAAGAGACCCTAGGAGGAGGAAGTGCGATATTTTGAAACAGGTTTCTTGAAGTGATTTGCATCTGCAAAATATACCAAATTTCCAAGGAGTTCATCTGCCATTTGTACAGATCTAGAGGAATTGGCTGTGTTTACAAGTACTGAGTGTCTTAAAAGCAACGAAATATGATGGCTACTTCATACTGCCATTTTTCAGTATCTTTATTAGAAAAGGTGACTATCTCCTGTAACGTCAGGTCATTCTAGCGGATTCTAACTAACAGTTGAATTTTAATTTTTGACATAATTTGCAGTATGCTCAGCCATTGAAGATGCTCTAAATAAACAGTAACTATTTGAAAATCCGTTAGAAAATTCACAATTTCTTTTAGAAGCATGTAATGTTCTGCTTAACATAAGCATGTAGCTTATCAAAAGAAAAACCAAAACAACTCTTTATATTATTTTAAATTAGCAAACTCTTAATGAATTTCCTTTGTCTCTAAAGTGACATCGAAATACAATTCTTAAAAAAATATGTTCACCTCTACTTTGAATCTGCTGTGGTAAGGAAAAACCAAATACAAATACAAACTTTCCTTATGCTTTTCTGATTTTGTGCAAGTTACTCTTTGCAATTACTTAAAATTGCAGGTACTTCTCACTTTAGATACCTTATCTGCACAAAGCAGTCCTTTAACTTTGTATGTCAGATGTGACATGAGCTGATCCCTATAAGGACAAAGTACAAAATAATGCAAAGTGAACTAATCTCTCATTTCCCTGGGTGTGATATAGGTGAGTGGGTGTTCCCTTGTGCTTCTCATGTTTCCTTCTATTTATAGCTTCTACTGTACATATTCTTATCATTGCTCACAGGTGCCAAACCTATTTAGATGGTCTTTCCCACACATCCAATATGGAAATGAGATACCTGTATTTTTATTCTATTAAAATAAGCAGGAGAATGTTCAGTGATCACTAAACTGGCTGTGCCAAAATAATTGTGATCTTGTCAGCACCTCTAATCATTTTTTAGAAGCCCTTCACCACAATGCAAATAATGAAATTATTTTTTAAATAATCGTAATGGACGTTGAAGAAGAAATGGCAAAATTTGTCATTATGCCATATTCTTACACCTATGTACACTACACCTTGTGCCTACTCTCCTAATCAGTTTTTCTTTATTTTCAAGTGTTTGTGGGCGAAGAGAAGTGAGGAGACACTTAAAGTGCCAGCAGGCTCAGAGTGGGAGTTATCATGCCCACACATACTGCTGCTGATCCTACTTCATCCCACTAACTGCTGTATTTTCATTATAAGCTTGGATTCTGTTTCCCTCTTTATTACAAGGATGTTACAGTTCTTTATTCTTCACTGACAGCTGGCAACAGGTAATGCTGGCTGTTATTTTGTTCAGTCTAGTCAAGCACATTCATTTCCAAGTATAACCATGTTTTGTTTGCTGTATTTTGTTCTTGGGGTGGTTGAATGCCATCCTTGGAAAGATGTGCATTGAGCTACTATTGAATAAGTGCCTTGCCTTCGGCATTCATGAGTAAATTCTGTAGTTTTTGTTTCAAGCCTTTGACATGTCATCAAGTGTAAATCTATTCTAATGCCAAAATCCCTCTTGATGTCTGATGCCAATCAGTAGCTTTTCATCTTGAAAAAGGTAGTGAATAATTTGCCCTGTGGATATTCCACAGACACCATATATGGCAAGAAGCAAAGAGAGGGGAATCCCATACCCATTTTTTAAATTCAAATAATCATGTTCAACCAGTTTGCTTTCCTAAATACCATTGGTAGTCTGGTACATTTTCTCGCTTTCAAGTGAATATTGAATACTTGTCTAATTTGCATATTTTCGATGTGTAGAAACAATATGCTCTTTCTGTTGCAGTATTTTATTTCATGAGCAGTAGCCAACATGCTGTAATATGTGAATTATATTACATTTGTTATTTTAATAGGAAGGTCAAATCTTTTACCTCCTTCAGCTTCATTAGTGTTTCTTTATTAAAATAAAAAAAAAGGAGAACGAAAAGGCATTTGCTATATAGGAAGGTCAACATTTTCTTTGTGAACACAGTTTGTACCCATGATTTTGAATTTCAATGAACTGTAAGCCCTAAGAGTGTTGAATTAAAGGCATAAAACACTGTAGTTCACTCAAGAGCTCAAAAGTATGTAATTTCTTTCCTTAGAAAGGAGGCCTACTGAAAACCTAATGAATGTGTTTATATAGTTGAATGGCACTCATATAGTTTATACTCAGAAGAAAGAAGCAAGTAGAGCTTTGTATTTAACTTCTTTTCAGTTTGAAATATTACAGAATTTTAGAGTGCAGAAACTATTGTAGTTACTTAATCTGACCTCCTGAGCAATACAGGTCATAGTACTTTGCACAGTAATTCCTGCACCGGGGCAGATAAATTCTTCATCAGTGGGCAACATTTTGTACTGAGTTTGATTGCTTTAAGCTGCCACCTCATCCGAAATCTCGTATTAGTAACATTAATAATAGCAATACTGTGAGGTATTTTCCTAAAGTTTCTCAAAATTCTTGCATGTCTTAATTAAACTCTAAGATACCCTTATTTTAAAGTGACAATTCATGTATAAAATTTTCAATGTAGTTAATCAGGAATAGAATTTAAACTCATAATCTTCTGCTTTAACTAATAAATCATAAAAACACTCATTAGTTGAGTCACTAACCAGTGATGATTTTAGGCTGAAAAATCTAATCATAATTAGAGTAAGTTAATTTTTTCAGGTTTAAGAATTGCTTAAAATGACAGTGAACCCACACTGGTATTTAAAGATATTTGCTATTTCAGTAACAGGGTTTAAATTCCCATTCTGAAATCTTGGGGCATGCTGTTTGCATTCTGCTTTGCATGTATGGGCTGGCTCAAGACATCCTAAAGAACTTTAACAACTGTGTTTATACAGGAGATCATCCACCTTTTATTTAATTGCACTGTTCTTTCAGGAACGAAGCACAATAACTGCCCAAACCCTCAGAACTAAAAGTTTGTTTTGGAAAAATGTAAAAAATATTTTATCAGAATACAAACAATATCTGTTATCTGAATTAGGCAAACATTAATTATTTAGCAAGGGTAGGATTTTGCTGTGTCAGGGTTAATAGCTGACCTCTTCAAAAATGGACTCTAATACCCTGTGACAGTTGAACTCCAAATCTTGTATCTCATCTAAAAGATCCCACAGTAGGACAGAGAATCTGACACCTACTACCAAAAGTAGCCAAATAGCAATATTCCATTTTCCATTCAGTTTTCTTCCTTGTGCTAAACTGGCCACCTGCTTTCAGTTAATGTCATGATACTGTCAGTGTTTGTTACAGCCTTGGTGTCTATAGAGACAAACAGATGGATTTAGCAATGGGGCAGTGACTGCAGCATAAACGGAAAGTATTGTGTGTGTCCTAAATCTGATCTCTCCTGTAATAACTCAGTGCTATAGCTTTATGGGAAGCAGTGTGCAGTGTCTCTCTGCACTGAAATATTTCACCATGATGCTATTTTTATGTTTGTAATGGTGGTTTTAATGGTATGGTCAGGCAGGGACTGATGATAGGCACCCATAAGTATACAAATACAACAAGCAGATGTTCTTTGCTCTTTGCAGATACCTGGCAGAGAATAAACACATAACACACAGGTACAAAAAAATAGAGTCGACACCAAATGCCCTATTAATGCCATTGTTAATGTTTTGTTGTGTTTATTGGAGGAAGAGGAACTTAAAATATAAGCTATATTAAGACAAAATCAGGAAAAAAACACTGAGTACAAGATGTTGGAAATGGGACAACAGGGAGGATAACATAGGTGGGAAGTGAAAATGAGGTAGAGTGTGAGAAAGAGAGAAGGTTGGAACAAGCTGCACAAGGCAGAGAAATCCTGACAAACTTATAGGAAGTTTTCTTCTTGTTTGAATCTCTATGCTTTGGCTGCTTCTGCCAAGGTCTAGCTAGGTCTGGCTAATTTGTTCCCTTTTTTGCTCTCTTCTTGGGTGGGATGTACACCTACATGAGTCTAGCAAAAAGAGTCTCTGTTTTGGCTGCTTCAGGTAAAATCCAGGCCTCTCATTTCTGATAAAGGCTTTGCAACTCTGAATGTATTTGTGGGTGTGGGTAGGAAGCATTACCTCATCTCTGCTTGGTTTGCAGTCTCTAGTGCTCTCAACAGACTGAAGAATTCAGTTCGGGCTCTGTACCCAAAAGTGTGTCTCTCATGTCTAGTGAAAGTGAAGTAGAATAGTATCAAATGCACTGAGGATTGCACTTGTTACCCTAGGGATTTATTTTGCAATAAATCATTTATTTACTGCTGTATTAAAATTATGGTTGAATCTTGATCAAGGCTGTATCTAACTTTCCATTCTTGTGGCAAGCTACTGAAAATATAATGGCAAGGCAAATCTGGCATGAACTGAATTCCTTCAACTTCATTTAGTCCTGCAAGTCGGGGATCTTTCATGCAATTAATAACATGCTGAAGTGGCTTTTCTTTTAAACCTGGTAAATTTTTGCATACTGTTTACTTTCTGACAGAAAGGAATCTATTGTAGAAATGTTCGGCCACCCTTCCTCTGTAGTAACTTTGATTGGGATCTTTGCTTCCAGAAACTTCTATTTAAAAAGTAGATTGAACTGTAGAAGGTGACTTCAGTGAAGATAAACTTGCAGCTTTCATGCTACAGACCTCAAGCATGTGTCTCAAGTGTCACCAGTAGTTAAAATGCTGGATGATCTTAGCTTTATCATCCATTTTGCCAAAAATCAGGATAAGTTAAACTGCGCAGAAGTCTGGTTTTCTTTGTCTGGATTTCTGCCTGTGTCTTGATGGGAGCATCCAAGAGATCTCTGTCACAGCACTGGGGAAAATGGAGTTTCTGAATCCTGGCTGAATACCTTAGTTATTGGGCCATTCTCTATTGGAATAATGCATTGGGTAGATTTATTGGCGAGCAATGTAGGTATGTGTGAAAAGTGAACAGGTTGCTGATGACTAGGAACCAAATCAGGAAAATAAATTTATTAAAATAATAAAAAGTGAAGGTGTCCGAGATGAGCCTGAGGCGTAAGTAGAGAATGTAGGAAAAAGAGAATGTCCAGAAGTTACGGTTTTGCAGTGGAAAGGTAGATTGTATACAGCAAGAAGTGTGTTAGGAATAAACTGTTAGATTTCCTTGGTCTGGAACGTTTCCTTGACTGTTTTACAAGGTTACATTAAATTTAAATATATATTAATCTTCTAGTTCTCACCATCACGTGAAATAATCTCATAAATTAAAGTCAAGTAATTACTTTTTTTAAAACTTATTTTTAGCATTTGATCATTAAATAGATCTACTTCCCTGAGTCCAAAGATCAGATTTGGACTCCCAAGATATGGATTCCCACTTGTAGGCAGGCTTGGCTTCTCAAAAGACTCACCTTGCAGTGCTCAGTGACTGTGATGAAGCTGCAGTCAGTGAACCTGAGCATGGATACGTCTGAAATCTGGCTCCAAGTGTTTTGTTTGGATTCTTTAGTTTTCCCTGCCCCACTGCAGGAAAAGAACATCCACTGTGAGAGCCCATGGTCTCTAGGAACACTGTGCTGCTGCTGAAAACAATTATAGGCAGTGGTTGCTGGGCAATCAGCCACCAAGTAAACTGAGATCCCTTGGCTTTCCCATACTTAACCTTGATTAATGATTTAGCTAGCCATAAAATACAATGTTATTTATAGTTTAGATAGAATGCTTAATGTTTTTAAGGGGAAATAAAACTGTGTCTCATCTGTAAAAGCCTTCCTTCTAGTTCAAATAGGCTGAAGTTAATATTATAAATACAATCAATATGATATAAATCTCTAGTATGTTTTAATGGCAAAACCCTTTATATTTACTGTGACAAATAATCCAAAAAGTACCAAAGCTGACATAATTTTTAGTTATTTTAGTTGACACTTTATGAATGTATTTTTTAAGAGAAACAAGTTACCTTCTTGTCAATTATTTGTTTTCAGTGATAGTGAGGCCTGATCCAGCTTTGGTCAGCATTCATAGGCAGCTTTCCAGGTGTTTACAAGGATTGGCTCTGAGAGTTAAAATGCTACTCAAAAAAGCCAAACTATCATGTTGTAGGAAATACTTCTCAAAATTCTTTTATTCTTTGGTTTAGTCACATAGTATCTAAATGTAATATTCTTAATAGCAAAAGATGGAGCAGTTCTCTTCAAACTGAGCAGAAACATTCTCTCAAGATGAATATCAATATGCCAAGGTAATGCCTTTTGAACAAATTCCATTTCAACAGCCAAAACTATCTTTACCAAGTTCTATAAATAAACTAAGAGGTAGAAGAATGGCAACCGCATGCATGAGACACAAATTGCCTTCAAAGTGTCCATGTAAATTTTCCCACAAAAATATGAAAGTGACATTCATTCACAATGTCAGAAGAATATTATTTTTATGCTTTGGCTCTACAGGCTTAACACATGCACTAACTTCTTTATGATTTGTTCTGTCTTAAGGCTATTTTCAGCATAATCTTTTTATGGGGCTATATTATGTATAAAAATACAGTTTTCTTGACATAAGGCATATGTTCATAGGACCATAAAAATGCTCCTTCTTTTGGGTGCCCAGGACCATTAATAATGTCTAAATGATTAATAAAGTTAGGAAAACAGACTGAAAGTTACCTCTTTTTAAAAATTCTTCTTTCTTGTCAGAGACCAAGAACAAAGTTTAGTTAGTGCTCAGCTAAGTTTGGCTGGATGCATTTGTACCATTGCAATGCTGCACCTACACAGTGCAAACAGATATGTGTATATATGTGGCTGTGTGTATGCATACACTCTTCTATAACCTTTAGAATAAAAAGATTGGCTACTCTAAATCATTCAATTTTAAGTTTCTGGCAGCTTGCTTACCTACTTCCTTAAACAATGTGAGACATTTTGCAAGCACTTTTAAGACAAAGTCTTTCTTGTGAAATAATTGCAATGGAAGTGGATGATGTACTGAAGAAAAAAGAAAATGGGAAATAACAAAAATCAAGTAGGCAATGATTTCCATATATTCCTTAATTTTTTTCCCACACTTCAGTAGTATTTTATCACTAATAAGTTAAAAATCCCTAAGGATTCATTTGTTCCATCCTATACAGAGAGCAGATATTTACTGAACATGTTAAAAACCAATGTTTAATTGCCTGATAGCTTCCAGACAAGTAGCAGTAGTGGTGAGTTTGAAGGTCAGTGAAGAGCAATTCCTTTTTGTCACAGATGAAGTTCTGCCTTTGACTTTCCTTTGTAAAACACTGAGGACCTGAAGAAATACACATTTTTAATATTATATAGTGGCCCCATAATTTCAAATAAGCAGTTTTTCATTTGACATTTGGCATCAAAGAAAATCTATTAATAGCCTAGGCATCAGATTCTTCTTATGATTGGAAGTTCTCACTTTCTCCATTATTAACCAAAGAGGCTGGCCAAGATTGTTCCAGCTAAAAGGGGAAAGTCAGTAATGAAGTGAGGAGTTTCTCAGTATCTTGTTTAATTGATTACAAAATGACATGGTATCTTCTTTAATTCTGCTTTTCAGAGGAAAGAAAAAAAAAGAAGAAGCTGTGCCTTCTTCATAAATACACTGGGCTTGATTTGCATCAAAGGAACACCTGAGTTCTTTGCTCTTTGCCTCCTGGGGCACCACATCAAGAGCACTCATATATCTATATGCTTACACTGTAAATGGGAGTGTTATTTAATGACCACTTAATGAATACTTTATTCAATGAAGTTGATCTAAACAACTGACAACAAAACCTTTGCTGAGATATGTGGAATTAAGGGTTGGGTACTTACCTCCAAGAAACTGCAGAGAAATAAAATTTACTCTTCTTTACCTTTTGAGTCAAAACAGTGAAGCTGGATGTGTTTCATGCTATCTCAATGATTCTTGCATGGAATTTCCTAGAAGTAAGAATTGCTAGGTACCATTTGCTGTCAGGAGGGTTTTCCTGGTGGCTGGAGGAGCCACCTCTCCGTCTGCTACCTGTTTAGGAATTCACAGCCTCAGGTTTCTACCTCGATCCTTGCCACAAGCATATGAGTCTCTCAGTGTGAGTCCTTCTGTCATGGGAAGAATTTGGCCTTAATAACACTTCCATTGGCATCTTGCACTAAAGGTGGTTCCCAGATTGGGCAGTGGCTGCAGGCAGCAGTACCAGGAGCCTCCTCTCCTCCCAGCTGCCAAGGTTTTTGGGAGAGCTGGCCACTTGTGTAAGCCTTCAACAACTTCTCCTGCTTTTGTTTGTCAACACACAGTTTATAATATGTCAATTTAGGAATGAAATTTTAGCCAAAAGGGCTGCAGGTTGGGGTTTAAGGTGTATTTATTTGTCATAGAGTTCAGTGTAGTAAGAATTGTAAGTATTTTCAAATAGTTTGAATTTTATTTTTACAATAACAGTTTATAAACAAAGAGAAATCATACCATAAATTAAACTCCTACATATACAGTACTAAAATTGTCTGCTTGCAGAGCTTTCATCTAGTTTAAATCTTCTCAAAAATATTTTGAAATTCTTCAAGTAAAATGACATTATTTAACAATAATTAAATCATCATAATGAAGAAAATAATTCTAAATAATACCTTTAATATTCGCAGTCTTAGAGAAATGGTATCTCAAACTGGTTGCTTACACAGAAGGCATTTTCTGCACCCTGTGGTATCAAAAACCAACGAAAGTAATGATCTGATTTGATACACAGGCCATAAAATAACCCATAGCCATGTTCTTCAAATTTCCTATTAATTGTTTTAATTATGTCCATCTTTTTGTTTTCTCATGCATTATACTTGAAGAAAAAGCAAATGAAACCAAGCCCTTACCTCCAGCATAAATTGGTATTGTTGTCTGTTGTTAAATATGAGAAAATAACAACCTCCTCCTACCATTAAGGGGACTGTCAAGTAATTGCTTGGCAGAAATTGATGTGCAGTGTGAAGGCCACAAGCTGACTTTGTGTCATACAGATTAGATGCTTCCTGGAAAAAGAGAGAAATATAATCTTGATTTTGTGGTTAATTTCCTGGTTTTATAAAAACCCATATTTTAATGCATGCACATGAAAAATATAAATTGGACAAAATAATACTAAAGTCATTTTGATTAGCAACAGCGAGACCATATTATCATTTCTGTTGCTCAGTATTTTGTTTTAGAGGGACAAATTAGGTGCTTGTGTCTACTTTTAATGAGACAGATATCTTAATTTCATTACTCTTTGTGTAATTTCCAAATCCTTCTTCTTTTGTCTTTCTTGTTAGAACAAATGAAAAAATAACTTCATGAAGTAACCTACCTACCAGGTAGACTTCAGTTTCATTCAGCTGGCTTGCTTTGGTTATTTGTGGAGTGGAATAATTCTGTTTTCTCTGTTCAAATTTCTGTGCAAGATCTTTCAGTATAATCCTAAGAGGTTTCTTTACCTTGAAAGAAGACAAATCGATAGAAGGTTGGTCCAGAAAACTTGAGCTGTCATTTCAGCTTCCTAATAAAGCCTCAGGAATAAAGGGTGCATGAAGGCAGCATTTGAAAGATTCATGTGTTACAAAATAATATTAACGTGGATGAGGGTGAAAAAGAGTGAAGGATAGTTCAGGAATTTCTATTTCATTTTCCTAAGTGTATATTCAGCCTTCAGGCTAAGGTACTTTGTCCTGCAGATGGAGAGTTTGTTTTCCTGCCTCTTGTTTAGGCAGTAAAGAGTGACAGTCTGTCCTTTTTTGGCTGAAAGAGGCAAAAGAAGGAAAACTTGTGAATTATTTTTCTTCCTAACATTTTTAAGGTATCTTTTTTAGCAGAAAATGTGTTTTCATGATTCAGTATCAGTTTTTTTATGTCATTGCATATGGAAATATACAGATATCATTTTTATGGAGGCCCAGCTAAGAAGCTCATGGGACTGTGCGAGGGCATAGAGGACAAGACTTGGAACAAAAGGTCACTGTTTGTTTATTTCAAGGAGAAGAACAACTTTCTCTCCAAAGCTTCTGTCTTTTCCTGAGCATTCGCAGAGAAGTAACCTTCTACTACGTTAATGCTCAACAATCACCTTCCCAACCAGTTCCACCTCTTAAAATAAATTCTGTGTTATTTAATAAGTTCATTAGTGAGAACAGATAAATTTGCAATCCAAGTGTTTAAGTATACTTAAAATGCCTTAAAAATGCTTATCTGAGCTAGGAGAAAGCCATGGGTGCTCATTTCAGCTTTTTTTTATGATTGGTGCTTGTTTTCCCTTTTTTGCCTCTTCATGGTAGTTTCTTCTTCTTACCTAAAAGCCTAGTATCTCCAGATATTTTTCTGCTTTCAGGTGTTCTGTGAAGGTAGATATTCTTGGAGAAAGAATTCTTTGAACTCTCAGACTTCGTGTTTCCTGTCACATCCTGTAGATACCTATTGATATGTCAAAATAATCCTTGAGGTCCCAACATGGCACTGACATCACCAAGCACAACTTCTCTTCTTGTAGATCTCCTTGTAGATCTCCTTGAGTTTAGTCAGTGGCTTTCTTCTGAAATCAATGATCATTTTCTTTAGGGGTCTAAAATTTAAAAGCTATTGTGTCTGTTTTTAAATGAGTGTTCCATACTAAAAATGGTAGAAAGTGTAAATGAGCAGGAATTATAGCTATCACTGAGTAAGGCACTGACCTTGAAAATGCAAAGTAAGATGAGTGTCTAAATTGAAAATTACTTTATAGTTGTTTGCTGTTAATAGAAATACACAACTCTTGCAGCATAATTACTGTGCTTTTCTTTTTTCCTTTCATTTCTTGTGACTTGTGTACAAGTGTAGTTTGGGAATGAGATGTTTCATCAAAATATAGTATTGACTAATTTAAAAGAATGAAATCTATGGTACCTTTGGGAGGGTTTTTTGGCTAGCTAAGCAATAATTGAGTATTTTTGCAATGATTGGTTTCATAATGTGTTGTCCATAACTTGTACTTATCTGGGGCCTTTGTAAGTTCTGCTGTCCTTAACACACTGGAGAAAAAGGAAAGATAATGGCCCAAGATAAACATGTGAAAACTTCCCAGGTTAGAAGCTCCAGCATTTGGCAGTGCATGCCCTACTTAGCAATGTCTCGCTGTGTGTGTGATAAGATTGTTTTAGGCTCTTCATGAGTCACTACTCACTTTTTCAAAGCTTCAGATATTTATATTATACTGAGAGGGAGGAAAAGTCCTACATAATTAGTTCTGTTTAGTTGGTTAATTTTATTCATATATTAAGTGAAAACTTCTGTTTACTATAATAATTTTACCTGCAAACTAAATGAAAGTATTTTTCCTCAGATGACATAGCCAGAACAAGATACTTCCTTTTTCATGTCCAGTTTGTTTAGCTTCTATTAAAAAGAATGTTCTTTTTCCAAAAGTCACTCCAACTCTTCCTTTTTTCAGTTCTTAATAAGAATGCACTGCATAATACTGATGTCTGTACTCTGACTAGCATAACTGATTTTAGTAGGTTGAAATTTCTTACCTGGACTCAACTATTTAACTGGAGTTGTGCCAAGGCTTATAAGGAAATTAGGTCTGGAATGCAAAGCAGGAGGATGGGGGATGGACTGGATTTCTAATGCTTAGTTGAAAGGTTAACTTTTCAACCTGATACTCTGTATATTACCTGGCTGTTGTTTTTAAAGTGGCAGATTTTTGGCAACTCCATGATGTTTCTGAGGCCACAGCATATAATTGTAACAGAGCAGGAATGATTCTTTCAGAAGTCGGAAGTTCTCATAAACTCAGATGAAATAAACAAGCTATTTGCTTCACTAAAACTGGGTTAGATTCCAAAGTCAAGCTCTCAGTAACTGTGTGGTGCCCACGAAGATATTCTTCTGTATTGTTTACATTATACTGGAGTTGATATATTCTTGAATGGAGTCCAATCCTTTCAGCAAAAGTGTTTTCCTAGTATACCTTTGGGTGCAAGCTGTATTTTCCCAGAGTAATTCGTCTAGCTTGTAATAATAAATGGCTTCAAATAACTTAACAGAGCTACCTTTAAAAATATAAAGTTTGGGTCCTGGCATTCCCCAAGCAGATTGTAAGATTGCAAAGAGAATACAAATATATGCTGCAATTCTGACAGAGTTTGTCTGAGTTTGACTATACATGCACATGAGGTTACACAGACCTTTAGAATCTTAGACTGGCTTAAAAAGTAGGAAATGAGTGCATCATCCAAAATGTATTTTGCACTATAATTGTGCTGTGGTTAGTTCACATTAAGTTTCAATTAGACAAGAATGTGAAAGGACCATTTAATTAGTCAATAAATATCTGTCGCTGGAAGTTGACAACCTGGAAAGTTGTCTGCTTTGGCGGCTGCTATCCCACACAAGTCCTATCAGGCAGGATGTGTCATTAGATGTTGTGCAAGACCTCACCCCAGACTGGAACACTTTAGAGTAAATGGGTTTAACTTGGATTCTCATTCGTTGTTAACAATACGGTGGCAAGAACAGTGGAAATTTTTAATAAGGAAAAAATGAAATTATAGAAGTCTTAAGTAACAAACAGCCTGTGTCATCTGTGTCATATTATGTAACATATCAAACTGTCATTTTCCCCTACATATGATGTGAGATATGCTTAAGACTTAATCACCCAAAGTTTTCAAGTAGAAATTAATTAAAAGCGTGTAATGATCTGTAGCTTAAAAATAATTGGTGTGATTAAAAATCCAACTTTAATAACACAACAGCATCAAAAAGTTTTTCATTCGTTTTCCTTTTTCTTTTAATTAAAAATACTGGGTTTTAAGAGGGTGTTGAATTAGTTTAGATAATTACATTTTCCTTCTTAAAAAATGCTAATGCCTGCCTGCTAGTGCCATCCTGCATGTATACAATTACAGTCATATGGAATAAAGCTGAAAACACGCAACCTCTTCAGAAGCGAGGATTTTAATAATAGATCTTGGTTCTTAAATCTGTGCTTTCTCAGTTCATGAGTAGTGGGAACTCTCTTACGTAAAATTTAAAAAAATAAGCATTGACTGTGACAGTCTTTTCCTTTTTTGGTTTCTATTTGTTGAAGAGCCACTGTGGAATCTGTTCAAAGACACATGCTGTAACAGCCGTGTTTAATGTTGAAATGTATTGTCATTGTGCTTTGCAGTTTTCCAGTGATAGGTTATGGTTGTGGATTTGCTTTTTGGGTGTTTTACTTGAGTGGAGATACCTTCACCTCACAGGCTTTGCATGCAATGTGTTGTACCTTTAGTAAAGGCACTTTTGGAGTGCTGATCTCTCTCTAGTGGGGATTTTTTGCCTGTGTTCCTGTATTCTTGGGTAAACCATTGCAACCTCATGTGTTGCAAGACAGGTTGGAAAGGTGCTGGTGATGCTCGGAAGCCTGAGTGCTGTAGGGATGGATGCACTCAGCTTTAAGTGCTAGAAAATGTTCACGTGGTTAGAGCTGCCAGGAGTGCTCAGAGTCATCAGCGAGTGACACCACAGGACATCTCTGACATCTGCGATCTTGCACCAAGGCCACCTGTTCTGGGAGAGGCCACTGCCATGGCCACAGCTCTGTGGGACTCACTATCCGTTCACTCTTCTCACCCAAGAGTTGTGGCTCTTACTGGTCCTGGAATGGAAGGAGGAAAGGTAGCAGAGGAGGAAGAGGCAAGACTGAAATTGCTCAAAACTCTCCATTATTTATGGAGGTACGCAGATTATTAGGATTTTGAACTTGGGAAACACAGGCATCATCTGTGTGTCTGGTGTGATTTTTTTTTTTCCCTGATAGATAAGGACATGGCAGAAACTTTATGCTCTCTTTCTCATCAGACCCTCTGTGCAGAAGCTGGGGAATAGAAAGATTTGGCTGTTTTCCTTCTGTGTCTTGAAGGATATTTTAAGGAGGATGTAGCATCAAGTGAGATAAAGCAGCAATACATTTATAAAGGAAGTGCTGGAGGACTAAGAGGTCAGTGAGTGGGGAGGTACTGGAATGAAACTGGTACATACAGAATTTAGCATTACAGTGAAAAGAATGGAACATCATCACTGTTCTTGGGGAAAGTATCCTCTTAGAGCTAAAGAAACTATTTTGAAGAATCAAGAGAAACAGATAATTAGAAACAAAAAGCTGAGGCCTAGACTAGGAGCAATGGAGTGTATCTCATGGAAGCAACATGCAGTAGATTAATTTCTTTTACACCTCTGAAGAAAACCTGACAAGTACTGTGCACCAGCAATCAAGCAAATACCACATCAGCTGTCAGGTGCAGAGGAAAAAAAATCCCTTCTTTCATTTATTCTCGCAGCTGAAATGAGGAGTTGGTTCACGAGCTTGTTTCAAGACTTCTAGTTTTCTGTTGCTATAATAAAATCTAGTTCTTGCTTCTAATGAAATTGGCAGCCAACTTCCTCATAGAAAACACATTATCCCACAAATGAACATGGGATTAACCCACTGATAAGTAACACCAAGGTATTTCGTTGGCCTTTCCTGCCCTTTGCTGAGTATGGATCAGAAGATCTGACAAAAGGAAAGGTATTCTCCTGGTAACAATCACTTCCACTCACATTACAGAAACTCAGAGAAGCAATATACCTGCTTTCCTAGCAGTAAGCTCTTTTAAAAAGGCACATGCAATTTTCCCCACAATGCTGACAATTCTAGTTGAATTAGTTAACATCCTGCCCATAGTTTTCCATATCCTTGTTCTTGTGCCAGTGAGAGACATTTCTACATTTCACATTTAAATGTTCCTTTGCTATGGTCCCAACCATGTCTGACTTGTTTTACTTGATGCCTAAATGTCAGCTGAAGCTATTTTTAAGGGATCCAAATAAAAGAGTTATCCTGCTCATGTTGTGCAAGATTTTTGTTGTCTAGTAACCAGCATCTTTGGCAAGGATGAAGAGATATTAAATCAAATTTGGCAAGTTTTTTACTATCTCAAATTCTTTTTTATTCCAAGAGATTTGTATGCCTGCTACACTGAATCCTTTACATAATTTTTCCTAAATCATAATTGCCATATGTGAATTTAGCCTTTTGTGCTGTGGAATTTATCTGTAAAGTGAACTAACACAAAACTGTCATTTCCACCCTTGTAATAACATTTACCATTCCATTTGATTTAGATATATCTATTATTGCTTGTGTTGCAAAATACCTGTGTTTCCTAAAAAGAAAAAGGAAAAACTGTTACGTTCTCAATGTTTTTTGCAACCCACTTTTTCCTGATTGGTTCTGATGCCCAGTGGGTTTGAAATTGTTTTCTTTTTCTTTCTTTTTTTTTTTTTTCAAACTAGCAGCTCTGACTGTTGTTCTTTATTTATCATCTTCTCCTCAGAGTTTGAGAGTATTTTATCTAGGCTTCTTGATAATTGTTTAATCCAGTAAAGTAAAGCTTGAACATATTGCTAATCAATAGAGTCTCATCACGTACGGGTTAATCCAGGCTGGTGCTGGAGCTTCCCTTGCTGCAGAAAAGCCACCAGCAGAGGCAGTGCAGCAGAGAAACAAGCACTGACAAGGACGGGCATGAACCTGACCTTCAAGTACTTCAAAGGAGTTGCTCCCTTGGATGGGAGCAGTTCCGAGGTGTGCTGAGCAGACAAGGAGCTGAGCCTCTCAGCTTCGCAGGTTTTGTGGATCTCTGATATAGAAGAGATTTTGTCCTACTTTGAATCTA